>NW_004524651.1:3159138-3185660 GCF_000260255.1 Octodon degus
CTTTGCTAAGCTTGTTCTAAGTAGGTGCTTTAGACCACTGAGCCATCTCTCCAGCCCCTCTTACATTTATCCTTATTGCACTGAAAATCTCTGAAGGCCAATTTTGTTTTTCAAGGACTCCTGAACAGGAGTTGAAGAGCAAAGAAATCCCAATTTACAAAGTTTAGAGTAAAAAGAAATTTAAAATATAAAGGGCTGTGGGGGCTGGGGAGATAGCTCAGCAGAAAAAATGTTTGCCTGGCAAGTGCAAGGGCCTGAGTTCAACCCTCAGTTCCGAAAAAACAAAACAAAACAAAACAAAACAGAACAACCCTATATCTATCTGTCTATCTCTCCATCTATCTATCTCTATTTATATAAAGGGGCATGGACATAACTTAGTGCAAAGACTTGTGTTCAGTTCCTAGTACAAAAAAAGAAAAGAATAAGCTGAACCAAAGGAGGGGAGAAAGAGAAGGAAAGGAAGAAACTGCTGCTCGTGTTGGGTGCTGAGAACTCTGACTGGGTAAAATTTGAGAGTGAGCTGATCCTGGGGGCAGAAAAAGTCTTCTGTAATTGAATGGAAATTTTCTAAATTGAAAAGATAAGAGCTGTTAGTCACTTAATGAAAGGAGTTTTATTTTGACCATGTGGTTTATTTAATTAGCTGGGACTCTGGCTTCTTAAATCATTAGGAAGGTTGAAAAAATGATACAGTGACTAATCCCAGTGGCTCAGAAGGCTGAGGCAACTTGGGGAATTCAGCAAGCCTATCTCAAAATAAGGCATAAATTTAAAGTAGAGGCTGTGGGTGCAGCTCGGTGCATAGGTCCTAGGATCAATTCCCAGTACTAAAGCAAAAAATAAAAATAAAAAAAAAATACAGCAAATGGCTTGATGTATATGAACTTCTATTTATTTATTTTTAACTGATTCTGGGTAATCTAGAAACTACTTTCAGGGTTTGAAGACCATCTGAGTCCAAAGTCTGTATGGAGCAAATTAAAATCACCACAAGTGAGAGGTGAAAGAGTGGTGAAGCCAGGTGTTGTTACGATTTATCACCTCCCTCTAGGCATGGTCTTCAGGGCCCAGGTCTGGCCTGACAGGGGTGCTCATGGGAAGCTGTACACGCTCCACGGCCCTTCTCAAAGGGGAGCTGGTCACCTCGCATGTCTGGGCATGGACAGTTCGCTACCTGATGCTAAGAGGCCAGCCTGGCTGGCAAAACTTGTGCTTTGTGAACGCTGTTTGATTGCAGTATTTTTACTGTTCTTTTAAGACATCTTTTTTCCCCCAACACTAAGAAGAAATCAGGAGAGTGCATACAAAATCATTTCTGTGTAATTTTACATCTCAAACATCTTTCTAAGTAAATCAGCAGCTTGATTCCTGGAGTGAGTGTATAATTTGATGGCATATTCAGTGGCTTGCTGTGGTTTGCAAAATAAAGGACATTTCAATGTAAATGCTGCCGAACAACAGTATTGTCAGGACACCTGCATGCATCCACGGGGGCTCCAGGGCAACAGCAGCAGGGAAAGTGAAGGGTTCATGACCTAGGCAGCCCCCTTACCTAACCCTGGAGAACCTTCCAGAGAAGCCCATAGTTACTGCCTACGTGAAGGAAAACCTGGGGCTATGGGAAACGGGTGTAGCAGAAGAAAAAAATTGGGTGTAGGGAAAGCAGACAAACAAAATGAAAAGGTTAGTCAGAAAGCTGGAAAATAAAGTGTCTAAAACAACAGCCATGCTTTCACAGCGAGCTTCAGGGAAGTCAGCCTGGCCAGGTCCCCGGGGCAAGGGTGCTGAGGCTGGGCTCTGCCTGCAGCAGCTGCTCTGGAGCGCGGAGGGCGCTAGGGGGAGCAGTCCATCTTTGTTAGGATGCAAAGACGCAGCAGGGAAGGAGGCAGCCAGGAGGAGAGGAAAGGGAAAGTGACAGAGGATGAGGCTGAAGGAGAAGAATGCTAGAAGCAAGAAGGCAAACAGACAGACAGGTGGACGAACATGACAAAGAAAGGAAACAGCACTGCACCATAAAAATGGTCCCCAGCAAAGGAGGCTCCAAAGTAACTTACCAAGCCGCACGAGATACTGTATCGTCAGAAGGATCAGATTTTCCATACTCAGGAGTTGGCTGCCAGCCAACCCTAATTGTTCCAAATCTTTGTTTTCCAATTGTGGAATCTTGTAGCAATTCACCAGCAGCGGACTCACCACAATGTCACCGACATTTCCATAGAAATAGGGTAAAGTGCCATAGCCTGCCCCAACAGAAGCAGGTCAGTACAATACAGCATTGCCTTCTGAGATCCAACCTATCACATTTGCTGAATGAGGGAGGAAGATGCGCCACAACATTCCCTGCCCTCTGAGATGGCTACCAAAACAAGTGAACACACAACTCCAACACTCCGGCCCCACAATTCACTTGGATTCTACAAGCTCTATCTCTCTATTAAAGCAGGTGAACACGAAGCAAGATATTGAAATCACTTTTCTGTTTCCCACCGAAGGGATGTTACTGTTATCCTGCTGCCATAGAAGATGGACGAGTTTGCAAAGTGTTTCTGTCCTTTTGTAAAACAGTGATGATAGAATATCTTCTGCGAAAATTCCTGATCATATCTCTTTTCAGATGAGAAAGTAAATGAACCATAATGACATGTTTCACTTCCTGAGGTTTTGGGGAAAAAATCTGTTCAGCAAAATTCAGTGATTGACAGACAGTCATATTCTGCTAGTTGTGCTTGGTGGTGTTCTCTCTCTCTCTCTCGCTTTGTTGTATCGGTTGCCTTCAAACTCACTATGTAGCTCAGGCTGGCCTCAAATTCATGGTAATCCTCCTGCTTTACCCTACTAGGTGCTGGGATTTCAGGTGTGTGCTACCATGCCTGGTTCCAACTCCTTTTGTTCTTAGTGATTTTAGTTAGGATTTCTTCTTTAATGTCAGTAAATAGCCTCATGTTATCTTAGAAGTAGATAAGACACAACTATGTTGAAAATACAACGTTCTGGTGGTCTGGTGGACAGGACAATTCCTCTGAAAGGCTTTCTAAAAGAATTCCAAGTTTCATGTGTCTCTCCAAGGCTTTGCTGCACTATACTATGGTCCAGAAAGAACTTCCCAAACCATGAAACCATGTGGGATTTATTTATTTATTTGTTTGTTTTTTATGTATGTGGTTCAGGATCTCACTATGCAGCTCAGATTCAGTGATCCTCCTGTTTTCACCCTCCCCAGCACTGGGATTACAGGCATGTGCCACCAGGCCTGGACTTGGTAGCCAGCTCAATGCGCCCAGGGGCAGGGCCAGTGTGGCATGTGGTGCTGGGAATTGAATCCTGGTCCCTGTGCTTGCTTAAGCAGGCGCTTAGTCCACTGAGCTATCTCGCCAGCCCTCCATGCAGGATTTAAACAAGGGGGATTCCCACAATGCCTACACATCTAGGACCAGTGGAAAGGGGCCTGATAGAGGACAGGGCTGGAAGCTAAACCAAGCTGGCGAACTGAGGCCAACCTCAAGAACAGACGACCCTTTGGGTAATCACACCCTCTTTGTGTTCTCCTGGTAATGCAGACAGTCCCCTCCTGGCTTGGGCTAGCCCCAGTGGAGAGGACTTTCCATGTGAGTATGAAATACACTCTATTAGCCCTGTGATCTGGGGGCCTCTATATGTCTATCCCTCCACTTTCAGGTAGGCTGTCCCCACACAGACTCTGGGGACACTCCTGTGAAGGTGCTTACCCAGGCTCAGCTCTCCACCTATGGGGCTCCTTGGCCCCTGTGAGTGAGGCTGGTAACTGGCTTAGCTGGTTTCTTTGCCCTGTGGTTTGGCTTTCTTGTCTGGAATGTCCCCTCCCCATCCTGTCCACTCTTAGCAGCCTCAAGATCTGGCTTAGACACTTCTGAGAAGTCCTCTCAGGCCCTCAGGCAGAGGAAAGTGTTCTCTCTCTGAGTTATCAGAGCTCTTGACTGTGGCCTCTGCTAGCTCCCACCTCTGCATTTTTCCTTTGTTTCCTAACAGTACGTTGTGATGCTTCTCACTCCTAGTATTGGTCAGGGGCCAGACATCCCGGCCAAACAGCGTTCCTGGAGGGCAAGAAGACCTGCCTTACTGTCGGCTTCTCATCACATGTTTAATACAGCATGAAGGCACTGACCAATCAAAGCTCAAATAATCAATAAGGGTATAAATGACCACATACAATGACATGGAGAAGCACTCCTGGATTCCAGAGAACACAGGCACCCTGGCATGCCTTGGCCTTACCTATCAGAATTACTGGTCTAACTCCTGAGTTACTCAGCAGGTTTTCAGGAACAATTACAGTTTCCCCTGCAGGAATGGGCCGAGGTTGTAAAATTCCAGTTAATGGGGTCTGTGGAATTGGGGCAGATAAAAGGGGTTCTGGAAAAAAAGTTGTTTAACAAAAGGATTAGACATGAAAGCTGAAGGAAATACAGTGAAAAACAATGTGGTTTTCAACTTATGAGTACAGAAGTTTTATAAATCTAATGGTTTTGTATTTTTTTAAAAAAGTAGTTAATGTATATTATGCAAAATTATGAGTAGGCAAAACAAAGGGAAGAAAACTAACCACGCTCATATCACTGGGAGAGAACTACGATTTGGCATTAAATAGTTTTTATTCTAGTTCTTTTTCCATACACGACCTTTAGGGCTTGTTTGGTATCTTTCTCCCCACTCCCTAGGTTATGAAAAGTCTATGTGCCCATTGTACAGCCCTTGGAACGTTCAGACAAACATGAAGACAGACAGCTCCATCATTACTCAGTCCCACTCCGAGAAAAACAGTTAACTCACTGGCATCGTTCTCTGTGTGTATAAGATCGCTGAGGTCTTCAAAAATTATTTATTTACGCAAACTTAAGGTTTTAAAGAATCTCACTGTGTCTTCAAAATCATATATTTAGTACAAGGCAGACAAACAGTTGAATATTTAACTGGAGCAGGAAGGAGAGCAGGGTGGTCCTGCAGATTCCAGCCCCGGACAGAAGCACGCAGGCCAGGAGTGGTAAGCACACGTCACCTCCAGACCCAGGGCACTGAAGGGCAGATGTAGCGCTCTGGGAATGGCTTCTCACGCCACGGATTAGGACTGCACCGAAGGCCAGAGGCAGGTCAGTTGTGGTGGCACATGTGCTTGTAGGGAAGGGGTTGTGTCGGGGACAGAATATTAGCTGTTGTCAATGTCCTTACAAAATTTTGGATGCCAGGACGGAAATTCACCCTCCAGAGTTCAGGGAAAGAATGGGACTAGAAGACATCCTTGTTAGCTTAACAAAAGAAAAAACTTTAAAATCTATCTTTTGTTAAAATCTTACCAGTTCTTGAAAGGGGGCGAACTGTAGGAACAGGTACAACTAAACCAGGTTGGGGGACAGGGGAGCCGGGACACCATCCCCGGTGCCGTTTCTTTGGTGGCCCAGAAGTGAACATGGCAGCTGAAGACAAAAAGAAAGATAGCTTCATCTTCCATAACTTGGAAGAAAAGTGAATGCCAAAGTGACACAGGGTCTTTACTTTGATTTATTCCAGTCTAAGCTACTCTTCTGGAGGTAAAAATAAAGTTGGAAAAAGGCACATCAACCAATCCAGCACCATACTACTGACACCTAAGAAGCTATATACTGTTTTACAATTTTATTCAGATTATTTCATTTGATTCTATAACCAACTCTGTGAAGTTGCAGGACAAGTGTCACGCCTGGAGGAATAACATACAAGGAGGAAAACTGAGTCCTGCAGCCTGGTCAGCCAAATCCATGACTTTTAAAGATGTTTTGTTATACATTTGTTTCAACATTTACTACCAGGTAGGCTCTGCCAGGCAAAGTCACTGAGATATTTAAATATGATCATTCAGACTAAGCATAAACTTAAAAAAAATATATTTAATTCAGAGACTACAGGGTCTCACTACACAGATTAGACTTGTAATGATCCTCCTGTTTTCAGCCTCCTAAGTGCTTGGATTACAGGCTTGTGTCCGCCGCTGTCTCAGGGCGCCCAGGGGGTGAGGCCAGCACAGTAGGCCTTGGGATCGAACCCTAGTCCCCGCACTTGCCTAAGCAGGCGCTTTAGCCTGCTGAGCTATCTAGCTGGCCCTAAAACTTTCAAGACATTGTACGACAAGCAAAGGAAAATCTCCAGAGTGTGTGTGAGATCGCTCAGAAATCTGTAGCGGCTCCACTGCCTTGCTCCAGAGCAGAACTCCAGGGGGTGCTGTACCTTGGTCTACAGCTGCGTAGCTGGGTCGTGGTGACAAGGAGTAGCTCCCGGGGCGGGCTGGGGTGAAGCTGGGCGCCGGCTTCCCTGCAAGGCTCCCGCTCCCATTGGCAGCGTCTGCGGGACGGGAAAGAAGCTGCTCACACCGGAGGGAGGACACGCTCTGCGTGCTGCTGCCCTCCATCAGCCTCGCTCTGGAGGATTCGAGTAGACAGCGCCGACAGGCCTCGACCCAGTCACGTAGAGCACCCACCCACTGCCTCCATTGTCCTTAGGTGTCGTGGATGTCAACTAAAAGAATACATTTTCTGAGAGCCATTTTCTAAGATCCCAAGGGACTTTTCAGAATCATTTTTTTTCCCTTTGGCTTTTTTGAACTGAGGTCTTGCTGTGTAGTACGTGACTGGCTGCGAGATTTCCTTGAATCCTCAAGGGTGAGGTAGGTCAGATGGCGGCAGGCACCTCTGCAGAAAGCAGGGGACTCACTGTGCTGCCCAGGCTGGCCTTCGCCCTCCCAAGCGCTTGGGCTGCAGGCGTGCACCGCCATGCCTGGCGACAGAATGACTTTCAGTGGAGTCTTCGGAATGAGGGAAAACTATTATTATTATTGTTTTAACTCTGCATCACAGAAAAATTCAAACATTTGCAAAGGGCGGGAAAACGGCACAATAAACGTCTACCTACCCACACGCAGTGTCACCGTTTCTGTACACAAAGCCAACACTTCTTCTCTGCCCTGTCCCTCTTTCCCCTGCACACGCACACATACATGCTCTGGGGCATTCAGAGGCAAACCCGTTTGTCATATAATTTCATCCATAAGTACTTCTACATGTGTTACTCCAAGAACATTTTCTCCTCAAAGATGTACTTCTAATGTGTTATTACTACATATAAAATTATAACACTGATTATTAATATGTTTGTGTGTGTGTGTGTGTGTGTGTGTGTGTGTGGCCAGCTCAGCCCACCAGAGGGTGGGGTTGGCTGGCATGTGGTGCTGGGGGATTGAACCGCGGTCCCTGTGCTTTGCTAAGCTTGTTCTAAGTAGGTGCTTTAGACCACTGAGCCATCTCACCAGCCCCTGATTATTAATATCAATCATCCCATCAGTCTTCCAATTTTTCTCAGTTATTCCATAATGGTTTTTAGAGCTCTTATTTTTTTAAATTGAGATTCAAAAAAATTTATACCCCTAAATTTAGTTGATATATCCCTTAAACCTCTTTCAATCTATAGGGTTCCCCTTCTTTTTTTTTTTTTTTCTTATAATTCATTTTTCTTTCATTCTGCAAATCTGGCAGAATGTTCCATTTCCAGGATTTTGCTGATTGGATACCTAATGTGTCAGTTAGTGTTTCTTTGTCCCCTGTAGCAATGAGCAATAAGCAAACAGATACAGAGGCTTGATCAAAGCCATTTTTCCCCTTTTTTCTGGCAAAAGGATTCTGTATTGTTCACTCCTGCGAGGAGCCACATAATGACCAGTTTTCTCTTCTCTTATGTTATTAAGAGTAATTAGAGGGTTAAAGAATTGCCGGACTAACCCTCACATTATGAAGCTAATCAGCCTTTCATTTGATGGCTTTTTTAAAAATTTAAACTTTTTAAATCTTTCATTTATTTATTTGGTGCAGGGTTTTGCTATACAGCTCAAACTTGTAGTGATCCTCCTGTTTCAGCCTCCCTAGCACTGGGATTACAGGCATGCACCACCATGCCTGGTTTCGGTGGCCAGCCTGATGCACCCAGGGTTCCAGGGCTGGCTTAGCGTGCGGTACCAGGGATCCAATATGGGTCACTGTGCCTGCCAGGCAGGCATTTAACCTGCTGAGCTATCTCCCTAGCCCCTGATAGCTTTGTTAACCAAGGCGCTTCCTGACATTACTTCAGGTGCTGTTGATTTTTCTTCCCTGGCAGCTCTCCAATCTGCCTCCTCCACTCCGGCCCATTTCTCTGGCCAATGACCCCATTCTTTCTCACTCAGCCTCCCGAAATGATGTCCAGCTAGCTTTCCTCCCCCTTAGAGTCATACACGTGGCTGCCAAAAGGATGTAGCACAAGTGCAAGCCAGACTGCTGTCATCCGCTTTCCCGTGAGTTACAGGGTAAAAGTGCTTCTTCGCCTGACCTCCCGTGGCTCTCTCCTCCTCCCCTCTTGCCCATCTCTGCCCTGAGCACTTCGTGATTCTCATGAGTCCAAGTGCTGGGAGTCCTGGCACTCACTACGCTTTTGTTCCCCTTTCCTTTCCCTCCTTTTTCCTTTAACCTTTTTTTTCTTCCTTATCCTTGAATTTTAGATGCCTTTTCCTCCACTCTTCTGTCTTGTTGCTGTTGAAGCCCAAACTCCTCCAAAACCTCACTCCTGCTTACTCCTGAAATATTGAGGATTGAAGGTGCCTCGTTACAGACCTCTCTCCCTCAGCAGACTGCAAGGATACTTGGGATCCTCACTTGCATTATGCCTTGTTTTTATATCCTAAATACTGGCTTTAGAATATTTGTTTTTATTTCCTAAAATCCTAAACACTTTTTGCCTGCTTCATAGTGCTAGTCACAGCAGGTGCCCGAGACCTGTGTTTTGAACAGACTCAGCTGCAGCATCTCTCCGGGGCAGCACATGTGCTTCTGACCTCTGTTTGGCACAGAGAGAACACAAAGCTTGGTGCAATATCGAGTGGTGACAGACGTCACACACATCCTTCACAAATTATGCATTTACCCAAGAAATGTAAGTAAGGGACATCACCTGGGCCAAAAGTCTTCCCCATCGTCTGCAAAGATAAAGCCAGTGGTTTCACAATATTCTTATTCCGGGTCAGGTCCTGAGCGCCACTTAAGTTGATTGCAGAACTAGCTGGACTGAGAACTGGAGAATCTTTAAAAAGGAGATTAAAAAATAATAAATTAAAAGAGAGAGAGACTGTTTAAATGAGTAACAGCATTATGGATGTGGGAAAGAAGGTCATTTAAGAAAGGTGAGCTGAGAAAAAGCAGAATGCTACAATTCCAGTTCTTTCCTTAAACTCGTCTGATATTTCAGAAAGGTCAGCTTCTCTGTAGTCAGGTTTAATTACTTATTTAACACTCTCGAGAAGACATGATGTCCTAAGTATTTCACATGAGTTAATTCACTTGGTCCCTATGACAACTCTGTGAGCCAGGGATGGCTTCATTAGGTAGCAGGAGTCATTGACTTAGTCAAATCCAAGTGACCCGTCATCAGGATATGTTCCACATCAAAGCTTCATATATCCCCAAACACTGTATTTTAATGAGATATGTTTATCTCTATGAATTTTTTTAATTCAAGAAGTATCATACAAACAAGTAATGCAATCTAGGAGAAAATATTTTCTCTGGAAGTTGCTCTAATTCTTTTAATAAACTGGTGTTGATTCATCACAGTACAGGTGCACCCAAAAGCAAGCCACTATTTGGTGTCAGAAATTAATTCAGCACAGGAATACCACATGTAATTTCAGAGAAAGGCTACAGCAAACGAAGTTGCAAGCCAAGACAGCCACAGTGGTACATGCCTGTGTTATCCCAGGCACGCAGGAGGCTAAGGCAGGAGGATCACACTTGAAGCTCAGCCTAGGCAACATACTGACACGTTGTCTTAAAATAAAAAACAAAAGGGGCCAGGGAGATAGCTCAGTAGAATAAGCGCTTGCCTGGCAAGTGCAAGGGCCTGAGTTCAATCCTCGGATCTGCAAAGGAAAAAAAAAAAGTGCTGGGGACATGGCTCAGTGGTCGTGTGTGCTTTCCTAGTGTGTGCAAGGTCCTGGGTTTAATCCCTAGTACAGTGCATGTGTGTGCACGCACACACCTCAAGCCAAAAGAAGTTTTCCCATTATGTTGGGCATGGTGGCACACATGTGTAATCCCAGCACTGGGGAACTTGAGGCAGAAGGTCACTGTGTGTTCGAGACCAGCCTGGGCTACAGCATGAGCTCACAGCCAGCCTGAACCACATGGTGAGACCCTGTCTCAAAAAGGCAATAAACGAACAAACAGATAAATAAATACGTAAGTTTTCCTTATTGAATAAAAGCTCCCAAGACCCCAGTTTGCTCTGGCACAACAGCTGTGTCAGTTAATGACAGGAAAGTGTTCAAAGGGTGTGTTTAAACTCTGTGAGTCTGAAAAACAAAGCGATCTAAAGAACAATACCACGGTGCTATTTAGAAGTCATCTAAAGAATTATTTTTTACCATCACGACCGATACCTGACTCATCAAATCAGGGCTGCTGGTAAGAATATGAAAATGAACGTAACGGTCCCCTGATGGCTTAGAACTGTTAACTCAGGGCCTGACCTAGGTGATCACCAGGGAGAGTTGCTCAGGTTCCCGAAGAGTAGCGCTCGCTGTACACCACGACAAAGCTGCGGGAGACAGAAGGCAGCCCAGGCTTCGCCTGTCTTCCCACAGCCTTCAGGACAGAAATCCCAGGGAAGCTTGCTGGGCCAAGACACAGGTGGGTTATTATGGTTCTGGCCACAATCCCATGTTGCGTGGAACAGGATTGGTAGCTTCCTGACCAGTTTATAGCTGCAATTTTTTTAAATTTTATTTTTAAAAAAATGTATTTGGTAAAAAAAAAATGTATTTGGTGGTTACAGGGTCTCACTACCCAGATCAGACTCATAGTGATCCTCCTATTTTCAGCCTCCATAGCACGGACTCTGTGGCTGGCTCAGCCTGCCCTGGGGGTGGGGCTGGCACAGCACGTGGTGCTGGGGATCAAACTGGGGTGCCTGCTCTTGCTAAGCTGGCCTAAGCAGGCTCTTTAGTGCACTCAGTTTTAGCATATTCCTAATAAATAGTCCAGGTAAATACGTAGGCAAGGTCTTTGACAAATTATGAGGAACAGTAATTCAATTCAAATGAGGACAAATATTTAAAAAATAGGGGCCGGGGAGATGGCTCAGTAGAATAAGCACTTGTCTGGCAAGCACAAGGGCCTGAGTTCAACCCCGGGTTTTGCCAAAAAAACCAAAATAATAATAATAGTACAGAGTCATAAGATGAAAGCATAGAAATGTTTTCATGTATAAATAAATAATAACCCACAGTTAGATAAAATGCTTATGGATAAGCTTAATAAGAAATGTATATGACTATATCAGAAAACTTTGTATTATTTTATACATACTATCTTGTATTAACAGAATAAGTAATACTAAATAATAATCACCATGTGCTGGTGATGTTGTAGCTGGGTGGCAGAAACATGGTGATAGTTCACTATATTATTCTTTTATTATGTTTAAAAATTTCATATTGGGGCGCTGGGGAGATGGTTCAGTAGAATAAGTGCTTGCCTGGCAAGCGCAAGGGCCTGAGTTCAATCCTCAGTACTGCCAAAAAAAAAAAAAAAAAATTCATATTGGGCCAAGGAGATATCTCAGCAGCTTAAGCACCTACCTGGCAAGCACAAGTCAATCCCAGTACCAAAACTAAATAAGTAACTAAATAAAAGTTAAACATTTTAAAAATAAAAAGTATTTCTTTTCTTTTCCTTTGATATCAGGGATCAAACTTGGGACTTTGTACTTGCCAGGCAGGTGCTTAAGCTGCTGAGCTATATCCTGGGCCCCTTAAAATAAAAAATATATTGTCCATGGCCATACCACCCTAAACATGCCCAATCTTGTCTAAAATAAAAAATATTTCCGAAGATCATGAAAATAGTCCTGAACAAATGTGAAGACATATAATGTTCTGACCAAGAACACTCAGATGTTAATAGATGCCAATCAGCCTGTTAATTTATAAATTTAATGTGGTCCTAGGAAAATACTAACAGTTTTAGATATTATTAAAATTACTGTTAGGATTATTAGAATGTTTTAACTGGCAAATATAATGTTGATATACAGAAATATATAGACAAGCATAGCTAAACCTATTCTGAAAAATCAGAGAAAGGAGGAGAGGTTCAAAGGATGATATATGTTTAAAAATCTCACTGAATAAAACACTGTGGTATTGGTACATTAGTATACAAACAAAGTAATGGAAAAAAAGACAGCAAGAAATAGATGTGAATACAAATGAGAATTTTTAAAAAATGTATTTGGTACAGGGTCTCACTACACAGCTCAGACTGTAGTGATTCTCCTTTTCTCAGCCTTCACAGCACTGGGATTACAGGTGTGCGCCACTACTTGTGGTCTCAGTGACTGGCTCAGCACACCTGTCTCAGTGCGCCTGTGGGCGGGACTGGCATGGTATGTAATGCAGGGGATCAAATCCCAGTCGCTGTGCTTGCCTAAGCAGGGGCTTAGGCCACTGAGCTATCATGCCAGCCCCACATGAGAATTTAGTATAAGAAAAATACAGCATTCAAATCAGCAATGAAGATGACCTGTTCAATAGACTTTGTTGAGACAATTATGTATAAAGAAAAAATAAAGTTGTACAAGGAAAATCAGATATCATTTTAAGATAAATTAAAATTAAACACAACCTATGGGATGCCTCTAAAGACATTCAGTCATCTCTCATCTGAGGGAAGCAGCTCCAGGACCCAGAAGAAAGGGAAATGTGTGGATGTTCAGTCCTCGTACACAAAGTGCAGTAGTGTGTACCTCAGGCTTGCACACATGCTCCCTTCTATAAACCAACTCTATGTCACTTATAATACAGAGTAACTCACTGTAACGCAATATAAATAGGTATGAAACTTTATTGTTCAGAGAATAATGACAAGAGAAAGGTCTGTACATGTTCAATACAACTGATTTTTTTCTTTTTTTTTTTTTGAGACAGGGTCTCACTCCATAGCACAGTCTGGTCTTGAACTCACTTCGTAGCCTAGGCTGGCCTAGAACTCATAGCAATCCTCCTGGCTTAGCCTCCTAAGCACTGGGATTACAGGCCTGAGCCATCCCACCTGGCTTTTCCTGTATATTTCTGATAAGCAGCTGCTTAAATCTGTGGATGCAAAACATGCAGCTGTGGGATCCAGGGAGGTGTAACTGGTGGCCAAGGGGGGCCATGTGGACCTAGAGGGGAATGTGTGGCTGCACATACCTATATTAAGACCTCAAAATAGAAGAACAAACTGAGTCCACAGCAAGCAGAAATGAATAAAAATAACAGGAAAGAAATGAATAAGAAACAATTGCGGAAATTAGCAAATATAAAGTTTGTTCTTCGAGTGGTACACATTTTTAATTCTTTTAACTCTTCCTTTGATTCTAGAATGATGGGGGAGGGGGAAGGAGAGAGAGGGAGAGAGAGAGAGGGAGAGAGAGAGGGAGAGAGAGAGAGAGGGAGAGAGAGAAAGTTATTAAAATTAAGAATGAAAGAGGGGCCATCATTAGCCCTAAAGAGAAAAAGAATTGTACAGAATGCTGTGAACCATGGTGTTCCATTGTTAGGGACCCAGCTGTGCCTCCCCAGAGTTCATGTGCTGCGACTCTAAGCCCCAGAACTTTAGGATGTGATGGGACCCAGAGACAGGGTCTTTTGGCAGGTAATCAGGGTTAAAGGCAGTCAGTCACCCAGTGGGGACCTGACCCAACAGAAATAATGTCCTTATAAGAAGTGGAAGAGACACCACAGATGCCCACACACAGACATAAGACAACGGGAGGCACACTGAAAAGGTGGCCATCTGGTCAACCCTGCCAACATCTCAGTTTTGACCTCTATCCTCTCAGAGGGTGAGGAAATAAAATTTTCATCGGTGTTATTACAGCAGCTCTGGCAGACTGACAGTCATCAACCTAGATAACTTCAATCAGATAATCTGATTTGATTTATTTTTTTATGTGTTTAGTCAGGGTCTCACTGCGCATCTTGGACTCGTAGTGATCTTCCTGTATTCAGCTTCCCCAGTGCTGGGATTACAGGCATGCACCACCACACCTGGACTTGGTAGCTGGCTCAGTGCACAGCATGTAGTGCTGGGGATCGAACCCCGGTCCCTGAACTTGCATAAGCAGGCACTCAGTCTGCTGAGCTATCTTACCGGCACTCAGACCTGAAATAGACAAATTTCTAGAGCAGATTCAGAACTCATTCAAGAAGAGATATAAAATCTAAATATACTTATAACAAGGCGCTGAATTAGTTAGAGAAAAAATACCAAATCCTCAACTCTCTTCAAAGAGAGATTTTTCTTCAAAGAAAAATCGAGGCTCAGAAGACTTCATTAGAGAATTCTTGTTTTTTTTTTTATTTTTGTATTTTAGGGAAGGGTCTACAGAGTGTTCAGGGTCTCACTACTAGATCGGACTCCTAGTGATCTGCCTGTTTACAGCCTCCCAAGAGCTGGGATTACAGGCGTGTGCCACCACGCCCAATCTCAAGCCCTGTCTCAGCGCGTCCGGGGGGCAGGGCCCGCATGGCAGGCCCAAGGAGGGAACCCCCGGCCCCGGCACCTGCTTGCAGGCGCTTTAATCTGCTAGCTGTTTGGCTGGCTGCTTCTAATTTCTTGCTTCTCCCACTACACCACGAGCTCTCTGAGGGCATCCCCAGTTCCCAGTACAAGGACTGTCTTGTAATAGCTACTGAAATAAAATAGAAAAATGAGGAATAATCTCCTTTTCCTCTTCATTATCAGCAGTAGCCATAACTCGTGTTAGCCCAGAATCCCTGGGATGCAAGTGGAGGGGCACTTTCTAAATAAAGAAAACCAATTAAAGGAAAGAGCATTTACTTCTTGATTTTTGCCATTTACAACCTCTTCCTCCCCCAAACACTAAGTTAATACTAGACTCTGTTTTATGAACTGCAAAGTGGTACTAAAACCCCACAGTAACAGGATGCTTAGCACAGGGTGCAGAATATATGTTCAGCAAGTGCTTTGATACATCTTGTTAAAGGCTTTTCTGATACCCAGGAACGTGTTTATGAGCTCTCGTGCTTGTCTTCGACCCCCTATGGCAGAAGAGATTCTCAATAATTTGCTTTTATAGCAAGTTATAAAACATAGGTGCTATAATAATTTGCTTCTTTCCTAAGTTACACTGGACCTACCTTCACATCCAGACTCCAATTAGAAATGCCCTGCTAATACAGATAACAATATTCCTATCACTGCCCTCGGGGCCTTCATCGTAGTGTAAGCTATGTTTTGCTTTTGATTAACTGAATGGGTAATTAAAATACAAACTCATTTTACTCTAAAATTAAGGTTGAACCAGATATCTTCTCATTTTATGCTCCTGGTTTTGAAAGATAGCCTTACGGAAGCATAACTGACAAGCCGAACTGGCTGAAGTGTGCCGGGGTGAGTCTCATCGCGTGCGCACACGCACGGGACCGTCACCACAACTGCAGTGGCACGTCTGTCTCCCTCCCGGGCCCTCAGCCACGTCACCGCCCCTCCTCTGCCTGTCTCCCCACTCAAACTCCACACTCTTACTCCTCTGCCTTTTGTCACGGTAGAGCACTCTGCGTCACCTGAAGTTTAACACGTGCAGCATTACTTCTTATGTTGACCTGGGTTCTTTCATCTGTGTTGCACTGACAGCTGTTTAGGGTTTCTTGATGCGCAGTACTACGTTACACGGATATACACCGCTCTACTTGCCTGTTGACAGCCATTTCAGCTAGTTACAGTTTTTGGCTATGTCAAAGCAAGCTGCGATCAGTGTTATGTAGAATTAACATGCATGGCCACGTATTTCCATTTCTCTTGGATAAATAAATACCTAGGGATGGGATGGAGGCACAAAATGGAAGGTGTATATGTACCTTTTGAGAAAACTACCAAGCTCTTTGTCAAAGTAGGTTTTCAGCAGTGTATTCATGAGTTTTTTTTTTGTTTTTTTTTTTTTGAGTCAGGTTCTCACTATGCTGCCCAGGCTGACCTTGAACTTCCAGGGTTTCTCCTGCCTCAGCTTCCCGAGTGCTGGGATTATAGGCATGAGCCACCACAACTGGCTTCTCAGTAGTTGCCATTTCCTTCACATTCTCCTGATGCTTGGTACCATCTTTCCTTTTTTTTTTTTTTGGTACTGGGGATCAAACTCAGGAACTTGTGCTTACTCGGCAGGTAATTATATTTCTGGCCCAGTTTTTCCTTTTAAAATAATGTATTTGGTTGTTGCAGGGTCTCATTACACAGCTCAGACTCATGGTGATCCTCCTGCTTTCAGCCTCCCCAGTGCTGGGATTACAGACGTGCGCCACTACACCCGGACTCTGGCCTGCTCAGCCCGCCCTGGGGGCAGGGCTGGCGCTGCGTGTGGTCCCTGATCTTGCCTACCCTTGCCTAAGCAGGCGCTTCTGTCCACTGAGCTATCTCGCCAGCCCCCAGCCTTTCCATCGTAAGCCATTCTGTTACAGGTGTGTTGAGTGGCGCACCACTGTTAGTCTGATTTGCATTTCCCTAATCACTAGAGGTACTGATCATATTTTCAAAGTACTTGTTAACTGTGTATCTTTTGCCTATTTTTAAAATTGGGCTATTTTCTTATTGTTGAGTTTGGGTTTTTCTTTGTGCTGGAGACAGAGCTTAGGGCCTGCGGCATACTGGACAGGTGCTTTACCATAAGCTAATCCATAATCCCTTTTGTTTATTCTAGATGCAGTGTCTTTATATGATTTGAAAAATTATTTTCCTAGACTGTGGTTTTTGTCTTTTCATTCTCTTAATAGTATTTTCTGAAGAACTGATATTTTTAATTTTAATGAGGTCTGTCTTAGTTACTCTTCTCTCATTGCTGGGACAAATACCCGACACCCAAAATGAAGGAAGAAAAGTTTATTCAGCTCACAGTTACCAGAGGTTTCAGTCAATACTTGGCTGGCTCCAAGGCACATGGCAGAGAGCAGCCTTTCATGGTGGCAGCAAAGAGCAAGAGCAAATAGGAAGAGCAGTGGCCATGATGGCAACAGAGAACAAGTCTGTCTCTCTGCCTCTCCTATGTTACATCCAGGGTGTCCACCCCAGGATGGGGATAGCACTCAGACCCATAATCCCAGCAGTACTCAGACCCATAATCCCAGCCTTGGATCATGAATTAATCACAAACTGTAGAACTGCACCTCAATGGCTGCATAAGGCTTTTGGGGGACAAATGCACACAAACCGTAACAAGGTCCAATTTATCACTTTGTTTTTTTATGGACTGTGCTTTGATGTGGTGTCTAAGAAATCCTGGCCTAAATCAGGACACAAATATTTTTCCTGTTTTCTTCTATGAGTTTTATGTTTTACATTTTGATTTACGACCCATATGAGTTATAACATGTTTTAATTCTAATAATGTATTTTTCCATTTGTCACTATACAATCACACATAACCCTTACATATGGTATCAACTATGGTCCAGAATGCATGTTTTTGTACATGGACTTCCAGTGGCTCCAGCACTATTTGTTGAAAGATCTATCCATCCTTCATTGCACTGTCTTTATGCCTTCATTAAAAAGCTAGATGTACTTAGGTGTATGGGTTTGCTTCTAGACTTTCTGGTCTATTCTTTCCATTCTGTTTCATTGATTTCTTTATGTGTCTTTTTTTCATTAACTTTATTTAAAATTAATAATTATATATCATATTAAAAATTACAGACAAATATTGAAATGCGAAAGATATAAGATGTAGACAGAATGAATTTTAGAGAAATATTTCTGAAATCAATACATAGCATGAGATTAATAATAGATTGCACATTATTAATAAATAATTTACATCTTTATATGTCTTTTTGCTGGTACAATATTGATTTATTATAGCTTTATATTAATTCTTGAATCAGGCATAGTTAGCCTTCCAACTATTCTTTTTCAGAATTTTTTTGGCTATTTTAAGCCCTGTGCATGTATACATGAGGTTTAGATTACTATCCAATATGGACAACTTTTTGTTTTGGTTCATGAATTATTCAGAAATATCTTATTTAGTTTCTAAATATTTAAGGATTTTTTCCAGAGAACTTTCTGTTATTGGTTTCTGATTTAATTCTGTTTTTAGCAAAGAACATTCTTTGTGATTTGAATTGCTTTATTTTTTTATTATTATTATTTTTTATTTTTATTTATTTGTTTATTTATTTATGTATTTTTTGTGTGTGTGTGGCCAGCTCAGCCCACCAGGGGGCAGGGCTGGCTGGCATGTGGTGCTGGGGGATTGAACCGCGGTTGCTGTGCTTTGCTTAGCTTAGCTTGTTCTAAGTAGGTGCTTTAGACCACTGAGCCATCTCACCAGCCCTTGAATTGCTTTAAATATATGAACTTGTTTTATGGCCTACAAATGTCATGTTTGTTTGTTTATTAGGGTTTTTTCAGACAGGCACTCACTAAGTAGTGCAGGCTGGCCTTGAACTCATCATGTTCCCCAGGCTGGCTCAGAATTTGTGGCAATCCTCCTGCCTCAGCCTCCTGAGTTCTGGGATTACAGGCATTTACCACTATGTCCAACTTCATGCCTATTTTGTCCTGTGTACATATCTTGTTTCCTCTGGCTTGGTAAATGTTCTGTGTGACCTAGAAGAGAACATTATTCTACTGCTGTGGAGTGGAATATTTTATAAATGGCACATTAAGTTGGTTGGTAGTATTGCACAAATATTCCCTATAATCTTAATTGATCTTCTGTCTACCTATTCCATCAATCAATGAGAAATATTGAAATACCTGACTGTAATAGATTTCTATTTTTTTAAAAGAATTGTCAGTTTTGCCTCATGTATTTTGAAGCTGTTTCATTATACATAAGCTTTTAGGTTTATTATTCTTTATTATTTGCACCCCGGTATCATTATGAAATTAGTCTCTGGTAACATTCTTTACTTTGAAATCTCTTTTGCCTGCTCTTAATTTAGCATTCTTGTTTTCTTTTGACTAGTGTTAGCATCGTATTTCAAAAAATATTTTTGCCTTTAACTCATTTATATCTTTAATTTTTTTATATATTTAATTTTTAAAAAATGTATTTGGTTGTTACAGGGCCTCACTACACAGCTTGGACTCATAGTGATCCTCCTGCTTTCAGCCTCCCCAGCGCTGGGATTACAGGTGTGCGCCACCACACCCGGACTCTGGCCGGCTCAGCCCGCCTCTGAGCACAGCGAAGGAAGAGAAGCGGGCAAGGAAAAGAAGAAAGGTTGCTGGCTGCTTGCACTGTTTTGCTTTCCTTTAGGGCTTTGCTTTTACATCTTTGGAGGGATTGGGGCAGTACTCAGTCTAAGACAAACGGTTCTCCAACCCCAGAGCAGTCCTTGGCAAGTGCTCGACTCCCTGCGCGGCAAGGGCTTCCTGCTTGGCTGCTGGGAACAGCTGCCGTTCTTGGCCCTGTGTGAACGCGGGGCAGTTTCCTTTAATCCTGGCAGATGATACTTTGCTCAGCCGTAAGTGGGTTCTTCACATATAGGCATCACTTCCTTCCGCTCCACTCGGGCTTCTGGCCCCGCTGCTCCTCGCCCTCCCTGTGCCCTGGCCTGGGAGCCCTCTGAGGCCAGCCAGCTGGGGCCGAGAAGGCTCATCCCGTCTTGCTTCTCCCACCTTCATGCAGTCACTGCCTCTCACAGCCCTACGGGTGCGTCCTGAACCCCGATTCTCATGGAGTCCTGAGTGGCACCTCTTGCTGCTGTTTCAGATGGGAGGTAAAGGAAGTCCCTTTTGCTCAAAAAGTGAATGCTGACTAGATCTGCTCCTGCTGTTTGGCCCTCGGTGCACCCCCCTGTGCTCCCTGCCTCTTACACTTCTCTAGAAGTTGAAGATACAGGAGCATTTTACAGAGCCCCAGCTGGGGAAGGACCCACCTTCGCCTCTCCATTGCCTATTACCCAGTCACTGGCCAGAAACCGCTCAGGAGGGAACAAGAAGATCTGAATTCTAGTTTTGTCACTTTCTCACCTTATTTTGAACTTAATCCACAAGCTAGACTCCCTGCATTCCTACACATGCAGAGAACGCTGAAGAAAAACGGGGGAAGCGCAGATGTTTCCTACTGACCTCTATAGTACTTCTGGCTTAGTTCTAAGAAGTTCTGAATGTTTCATCTATGAAAGGTGAAAATTCAAAGACCGAAACAAATGTGCTAAAATGACACTTCTCTGGTAAGCCATTGTTTTTTGTTTTTTTTTTTTCTTTTAGCACATACCTTGCCCACATTACCTTTTGACATGTTGTAATAAATACAAGAGCTTTAATATCAATTTTCTTAGCAGAATTATTTCCTGTGTGGCTGCACAGCGCTCCTGATTCTTTTTAGCCCCTCACGTGGGGGTGCCATGACTGTACTAAGTTGCTTCTCCTTTTTAGTTAACACAAAACGATATCTTACCTCTCCTTTTGCATCATGCTCTTGACCATCTTTCCAAGTGAGATTACCAGAGCAAACGGGTATAAATATTTTTAATGTTCTCATTACAAGTTGCCAAACTACATTCTTGAAAGGTCACCTCACCATTCACCTCCTCCTGCCAGAGTGTGTCAGTTCCGCCATGTTCTCATCAGCACTGTACATTATCACCTTAAGTATTCTGGCTAATGTAACAGGTGGCAATGACTTGTCAGTGTTAGGACTTACAGTTTTCTTATATCTACAAGGAGGGCCATTCTTCCTTGTTCTTGCCAAATACTTGTGTTTCTCTTTTGCAAGAGAACTCTCTCCAGTGTATTCATGGCGTCCAGCCTCCCCCTCCTGTTTTAGAGGGAAGCGGTAACTGGTTTCGTTTCTTTCCTTCCTCCCATCCATCCATTCATCGAGTATTTCCTCAGCTCCTGTTCTATGCCAGGCATTACACCAGGCTCTGGGGATGCACTGGAGAGAAGACCAAGAATGGCTCTTGACCACAGCATGTAGTTGGGAAGGGGAACATCTGCTAGCCAAAGTGGCTCATACTTGGAAAGCCGAGAATGTTTTGGTAAAGCATTAAATGAATATTCATGAGGAGCCAATTTGGAAGAACTTTGGATTACCTGGGCCTCAGGATCACACATCAGGATCCAATGGAAAACAAGCCTAAAGAGCTTATGTATGAACACAGCTGCATTGTAGGGACAGATAGATAATGCTTTCTTACAAAAGCTACCTTCTAAGGAGCTGTCACTGGGCTCAGAGAAGGTGTATGGGCTGGGGGTGGGAGCAAAGCGTTTTGGTCTGTGAGCCAGGCAGCCTGGGGCGGGTGCAGCACATCCCGGAATGTTGCGGACATGGAAGCGGCATGAAAGCTCTATCTGCTTGGAAGTCAAACAAAGAAGGCCAAGAGATAGCAGGGACAGAAATGCGTTGAGCACTTCCAGTTCCAGCTGGGGTTGTGCCTCCTCCTCCTCTCTCAGAGGACAAGGTCAGCCACGAAGCACCACACTGCAGCACTGCCTTGAGTGTAGAGCTGCCACCTGGCCACTGTGAGGCGAGCGGCTTTGTTCCACCACACACTTCCCACCATGATGTTCAGCCTCACCACGGGACCCAAAGCAACAGCGCCAACTGGCACGGACTGGTACCTCTGCAACCGTAAGCCAAAGCAACCCTCTCCTCGTCAGTTGATTATCTCAGGTAACAGAAAGCCAACTAATACAACCACTGTCTAAGTCAAGAGAAAGAAATGAAAGGAAATACCTCCCATAGCTAGCCACAAGCCTCATTTCTCCCTGTCCCCACCCCACCTTCTTTCCTGTGCCTAGAGGTAGTCATTGTGGTAGGCGTACACCTTGCCATAGATTTGCCTTCTTAAAAATATCATAGAGATGAAACTGTTGGGCCGGGTCTTTTGCACTTTACGGCTCACTACCACGATTTGTAAGATTCACCTATAGAGCAGGATGCAGGTAGTTGCTCATTTTAAGAGACATATTGTATTTTATTACATAAATATCTTCATCTTTATTCTCCATTCTGTTGAAGATTTGAGCTGTTTTCAGCTTGTGAGGTACACTGTTACACACACTGTTGTACTTATCCCTTGGCCTGTGTTCTGATTAGATTGTTATTTCATTACTGGATTATAACTGTTTGCATATATTCTAGATACTAGTGCTTTGTTAGATTTGTGTTTTACAAATATTTTCCCAGTCTGTTGTCTATCTTTTCATTTTCTTAGCGGTGTCATGTGGACAGTAAAAGTTCTGAATTTTGATGAGGACCATTTTATCAATGTTTCATAAATCCTTATATTTATATATCTCTGACAAGTGCCACTCACTGAAGACGGTCTGGTCAATACATGGCCTGTGACAGTTAAATAGCCACATGTGAAAGGGTGAGCACAGAGCGAGGTGCGGGGGTGCAGCTTGGAACCCTGCGCTCTGAGAGGCTGACAGACAGTGAAAGTGTGAGCCCTGGCTGGGCAACTCAGTGACTTAGGGGGACCAAAAGAAAAAAAAAAGGCGGGGTGTAACTCAGTGAGAAGGACCTCACTTCTAGTCTCAGTTCCAGGGGGATTAAAAACAAAGATCAACTTAGACTCTCACTTATACTATACACGAAAATTAACGTAAAATGGCCCACAGACTTAAACTTCAACAATAACGCCTTTAGAAGAAAACAGAGAGATTTTTAAGATCCTGGGTTAGAAGAAGTTTCTTTTTCATGTATTCTTGAATCCTTGCTCTGATTAAACACAATGTGCATGCGTATGCACTTGTGTACACTGTGTAGATGATGTAGGTAGACCTAGACATGGCTGCTTTCAGTCAAAATGAGAAAATATTTCCCTGGATTGGTTACGGGCTGCAGATTAAGATGCGGGGGGGGGGGGAATCTCCAAGAGAAAGCTGAATCTTAATCTGTGAGTGTAAAAGATGCTCACATAAAATTCTCATAGCCTACTGCATTTAGCATGCACTAGAGGAACTATGCCTGAAGCATCTACCAACATGGATGCATCGATACCAAGCACTAAATACAAAGCCTTACTTAGGGAGGCACTTGCTTCCGCAGAGTCCCTGGATTGCACCTAAACTTGTTAGCAAGTGATTCCTGATTACACGGTCTCTTTCTCTCTCTCTCCCTTTTTTTTTTTTTTTTTTTTTGGCAGAACTGGGGATTGAACTCAGGCCCTTGCGCTTGCCAGGGAAGCGCTTATTCTGCTGAGCCATCTCCCTGGCCTTACATGGCCTCTTTCGCCCCATAAGAGAGCTCATGGGAACCCTGGACTAGAGCTCCCTGTGAGTCGCCAAGTGACCTTCTCCCTCCCAGCCTGTGTCTCATCATGGAATTGGGGACTCTTCTGTGAAAGCCAAAATCTTTGCGAAATTCCAGTTTCCTTTTTCAGAATGAAACTTGTTTCCAAGACATATTGCCTGGGACAGTGAAATTATTTTATTGCTTACTGGCATTTTAATATCTTCACATTGTTTTCAGGTACACCTTGTTATTTACACATTTATCTTTCCCTCATAGGAAAATAAACATGTTTTATTGTTTTTTAATCCCTTTTCTGAGTGGTTTTTAAATCAGTAGGTCCCTGCTTTATAGCATCTGATAAGCCTCTTAGGACATAATAAACACTAGATATATTTTTGTTGGAATGAAGTAAATATTAATTTTAATACTGTAGTTTAAAGTTCCATTTGATTAGACTCGAGGTCCAACGCCAGATTAATACACCACTGAATACATCAAATTGCTAAAATAACATTCTAGGAAAGACATGTAGGTTTGTCACCAATGCAGTGAAGGCTGATCTTTCAAGGTCAAGAGCTGAATGCCAACTGTTTTCTTTCTCGAATACCCAGTGACATGATGTTCTCCTACTTATTCTAAGGGGAAATGTTCTCTCCTCTTAGGTCATGGGTCTACCTGTGTCTCCTGCACAGACTAGAAGTCAGACCTTTTTATTCCAGACTGAGGGCTGAGTGTGGGCACATACACAGCAAGAAGTGCTCCAGGTACGATTAGCTTTAACATCTTTGTATTGTTCCTGACATATTCTAATAATCATTCCCATCAAAAAGTACAGAAACAGAAAGGGCTGGCCAGATAGCTCAGTGGACTAAAGCACCTGCTTAGGCAGAGCCCAGTGACTGGGGTTCAATCCCCACTCCTGGGCACGCTGAGGCTGCAACTGAGACTGGGCATGGTGGTGCACACCTGTAATCCCAGAGCTTGGGAGGCTGAAAACAGGAGGATCACTATGAGTCCAATCTGTGCAGTGAGACCCTGTAGACCCTGTATTAATACATAAAAAAAGTGCAGAAACAATGTACTGGCTCATTGCAAGTTCACACGGATTTGAGAGGAGAGTCTAAGCATGTAGAAAGCCTTCCTTCTAATTTCTTGTGGCTGGGTGAACACTGGAGAAACACACGTGCTGTGAAGTTTAGCACAGCACAAAAAACCAAAGAAATTCACAAACTCTTTTAAAATGCTGTACCTTCCTTCTTGCCTATAGTCTGAATGCATTGTTTCTGAGTAACTTCCTCCAGTGCTGTCTGGAAAACTCCCTCCAGGGATCTTTCCGGTTACCTCTCCCAGCCTATAGCAACCTGGAGCCATGCAGGTCCCGCTCGGAGTCCTATCTTGACCTCATGGCCTGGGCCGGTGTTCTCCACTGCCAGAAGCCTTGGGCTAGTAGCTAATCTGCTTATTCACTGTTGGATGTGCTGCTCTGACCATCCCACCCTGCCACTGTAACTTCTCAGGTGCCAGCATTTTATCTGTTATTCATAACCAACCCCTCTCTTGTACACTAGAAATGAGACCCTGGAGTCTTCCACTGTGATCCACAGCCTTTGTGCTGTATTCCGCTTGGTACACCACTCTCCACAATGTTCTGCGTGTTTATGTAGAGACTTGTCTGGAACGCTAGTCTTCATAGTGTGTTCTAGGTACACGGCACCTGACAGTTGTGACATCTGGATTTTCACTGATTGAATATTATCAGACACCCCTAGTGTCACATCTATGCTTGAGCTCAATTTCCTACCCGACATCAATTCCTTTCTCCATCCTCTAGCACTGGAGGGACTGCCGGAACATGAGTCCTGGTCATACAGCTTGACCTATCTAAATGCTGATCTCTAATTCTAATACTCAAGTAACTCAAGTAATACCTTCATTTAAAAAAATATTTCTATTCAAACTGGCCAACACTAAGGTTAAGATTACTTCACTAAATATATATCGCTGGTTGGAATGCCAAAAGAGAATACCCCATACCTGTCTGAGTGAATCCTGCTTTGTATCCATTAGTTGTCCCATTTTCGGGGGTGACGGTTGATACTGAAGAGTTCGGTTTAATAGAGTGGCAAGTAGTAGAGGATTGTCGGCTTCTACATTCTGAAAAGGAGTGAAAGCTAGATTATATGAAGCACCGCTCTTTGGTACACATAGGTGACAAGAACGCAAACTGCTCCTGCCTAAGCGGTAGCTGTTACTGTAACAGAGATCCTCAGCCCCTAATTCTGACACCGAGGAGATGTTCATCCTCACGCATAGCTGTTGTGTGTGGGAGGAAAAGCACAATCAGACTCTAGGAACCCACAGACTAGTTCCTGGGGGACACCACTCCCAACCAGTGTAGTGAAGTGAGTTAACCTTCTGCCTAAGATTTACAGGGTTTAAAAGCAGAGCAGTAACCTAGGTCTTCCAGGCTACCTTTGACCTTTCCTATTCAACCTTAACTTATGTCCAAACAGAGAAGTGAAGAGAAATGTCCAGACAGAGGGAAATAAGACTCAAATTATTATTCTAAGTGCTTAATAAAGGAACATGGACAATATTCAAAGTAATTACTGATTAGGTACTTGCAAGCTTCATTTTAAGGGTCTTGCTCTGTAGTTCAGGCTGGCCTCACACTTCTGGTGATCCTCCTGCCTCGGCCTCCTGAGGCCTAAGATCCCAGGCACGCACCACCATGCCCAGCTACACTTCATATTAAGTATCTAACACCAGTGGGACTCTGGTAGGACACTGTCACAGTGCTTTGCACCGATTCAGATGGGTGGCAAATACTGTGACAGCCTGTTAGACTGTAAGTGCCAAACAATTACTGTATGGTAGTTTTAGAAATAGACACAGTTGCATACGACAAAGCTTTAGAGGGCTTCCAAGTTGATGGGTACACAAAGGGCAAAGGCTGATTTCTCAAGCATCTGTGCTATGACCTTCTATAAAAAGGTACTGTACTTTGGCCAACACTATGTGTATTATATACAATATGTATAATACATATATATTTTGCATATATGCATTTGCATTTATGTATTTTTATTATATATTTTACATGTGCATATAAACATATACAAGTCCAGTTCTAAATTTCTACTGCTATAAAAATGAAACTTCCTTAACAAATGCTATTCTCCAATAGAAACATGAATTCTCATTGAGCACTGAATAAATATATCTTTTTTTTTTAAATTTTTTTT
>NW_004524651.1:3186400-3210223 GCF_000260255.1 Octodon degus
TAGGGAAGGGTCTACAGGGTGTTCAGGGTCTCACTACTAGATCGGACTCATAGTGATCCACCTGTTTACAGCCTCCCAAGAGCTGGGATTATAGGTGCACGCCACCACACCCAGTCTCAATTGCCATCTCTGCGTGCCTTGGGGGCAGGGCCAGCATGGCAGGCCCAGGGATCGAGCCCATGGCCCCCAAGCCTGCTTGCAGGCACTTTAATCTGCTGAGCTATTTGGCCTGCCCCAAAGAATAGAAACATTATAGACAATTATTCTATGCGGAAAAAGTCAGTATCTAAGAAACTGCTCAATGGAATAAGGACTAGGTATTCTATTGCATTAGAACAATACTAGAACCTATAACAATTCAATCAAACTGGATTTTTTTCTTACTTTTTTTTTTCAGTAGTAGGGATTTCAGGACTGGGGAGGCCTCAGGGCCTCAACACTGAGGTACATCCCCAGCTCTTTATTCTTTCTTTCTTTCTTAAAATTTTGAGACAGGGTTTTACTACTTCACTAAATTTTTCAGGCTGAGCTTGAACTTACTATCAACTAGATTGAGTTTTACAGATAGTGTAGTTAAGCTGTTCCAAACTTTAAGACATAGTTTCCAATCCACTAGTACATTTTTCCAGGTATTATGAAGACTGCATTGTTTATTCTTAGTATGCTTTGGTCCAGTTAAAATAGAAAAATGCAGATGCCTGAGAATTACCAAGAACTTAAGTACAGTAAAAAGAGCATCAGCCACTCTGAGGTCTTCTAAAGGACAGGAGAGCTAGAAAGGACCCCTTCTTCCTCCTGAGAGCTGCACTCATTTCCTGGAGACATGCATTTCCCTGAACTGCAGAATCTCTTAAAAACAATAAGGAGCCAATCCAGCTGCCTGGCCTAGCGCTCTCGGGACAGCCTTCTGGACTCGGGCTGTTTATCAGGGCTGTACCTGAACTCTGCACCCGGCATGGCTTCCTGTCAGCATCCCGAAGTCCCCGTGCCCGCCTTGGTCCTTCCTGGGAGGTGATTACCTTTCCAGCAGATAAGCGGCCCCTTGGACAGCACACCCTGGGAGGTTCTGACTAGGTAGTACTTTAAGTGCTTCTGCTTCTTTGGCTGGGTGGTGAGCTTCAAGTTAATGTGGTTGGAAAATTCCGTGAAATACCGAAATCCTCTTTCTCCGCAGCCGATACAGTTACCAGAAAACCCTGAAATGAGGAACCAAAGTTATTGGTGGCCTTGTGTGGCGATCTTGGGGTTGGGGGTCTGCACTGAGAACTGAACCCAGAGCCTGGCACATGCTAGACAAGTGTTCTACCACGCCAGCCCTCGTTACATTTTATTCTGAGAGAGGCTTTTGTTACGTTGCCCAGGCTAACCTTGAACGAGAGATCGTCCCTGCCTTAGTCTCTCAAGTTGCTGGGATTACAGATAAGTACCACCATGCCCAGATGACACAATACTTTTTATGTTAAAATAAAACCATAGAAATATTCACATTCTTTGACTTAGTAATGCCACAATTTAAGGGAAATATTCAAAGTGGAAAAACAGGTACAAAATGTTTTTTTCAGCAGAGTTATAACAGTGAGGGCTGGGGAGATAGCTCAGTAGAGTAAGTTCTTGCCCAGCAAGTGCAAGGGCCTGAGTTCAATCCCCGGTTCTGCCAAAAAAAAAAAAAAAAAAAAAAGAAAGAATTTAAATTCTGGCTGACTTATCTAAAAGGATAATGACTAAAACACAGCCTGGATTGGACAATATGCCAGGACAAGTGGAGCGTATATGATAAACCATAAACGCTGCCCCTATAGGCGGGCCTTGCTTCGCTCCCAGGCGCTCCTCTCTCCGGAACCCAGCTCTCTGCCCTGCGCATTCTGTGAACTTGCCCCTTCAGCCATGGCGACATCTGAACCAGCTGGGACACACACAGTCTCTTGTGGAATCTTGAAATGAACAAAAAGTCAGCCTGATGGTAGAGGCCCCTGGATTGGTGAGGCTTTGGGATATTGGGGCCTGGGTCGGGGTTGTGTCAGTCATTCGCAAGCCGAGTATGGGGGTCACCCTGGGTGCCAGAAATGGGAGCAGGCACCCCGCAGCGGCCCTCACCCGGACAGGGGTGCAAACTCAGGGCACTGCCAACCTTGGTGTCTGGAGATCCAGCTCACCTGCTGGTGTGAGCCCCTGGGACCCCTGCTGCCCCTCTCTTCAGCCTCTCTTTCCTTGCACCAGCTCTCCATCCCTTCAGACCTGACACCTGCATGATTCCCGACTCAGACTAATCAACATGCTCAAGCTTTCAGACAGCTCACTGTGGCAGGGGATGTTGGAATAAGAAATCGGGGGAGGCTGGGGAGCAAGAGGCCAGGCTTTTCTGTACTGAAAAATAAACTTTTCTGCTCCTCTTAGTACACAAATGCTAACGCGGGCAAGTAAGTCAGGAGCTTCAGCTATGTCTGGGAGGGCATAACATGAACAGGCCAAAAGGTGCAAATAAGCCCGGCATGGTGGTGGAGCCCTGTAATCACAACCCTCTGGGAGGCCGAGGCAGGAACATCACAAGTTCAAGTATTTTCTTTTTGCAATACTTGGGTATTAGATCCAGGGTTTTTGCACTGAGCTACATCATAGCCATTTTTTATTTTTCTATTTTGAGCCTCGGTAACTTGGCAAGACCCTGTCTCAAAATAGAAAAATAAAAAATGGCTATGATGTAGCTCAGTGCAAAAACCCTGGATCTAATACCCAAGTATTGCAAAAAGAAAATAAGAAAAGCATTCCCTATTGTATATAGGTACTTTTTTTTTTTTTTTTTTTTTTTTTTTTTTTGCGGAACCAGGGATTGAACTCAGGCCCTTACACTTGCCAGGGAAGCGCTTATTCTACTGAGCCATCTCCCCAGCCCTCCTCCCTATTGTATAAAGATAATGCATAATCATACAAATAACTAACTGAAAATACGTTGGCCGATGATACTCTTTCAAACCCCTAAACCAACCTGGTATATAAGTAACGAAGCTACGGAGAAAAGACAACGGTCACACAGACAGAGGAGAGCGTCTCTCTTCTTAGAAGGCTGACAATGTAAAGCATTCATGAATGAGAAGTCTGGATTATCATCGTCTCTCAACAATTATTTGCTGAGCACCTACCTACATGCCAGGCATTTTCCCAACACTAGAGAAAGTGGTAAACTAGAGATAAGCAGAGCCTCTGGTTAATTGTATAGAAATCTATAGTTTATTGTCACTTTATAGACTTATGAACATTAATATAAGCTTATAAATGACTTAAAATATATCCAGGGATGGGTTGTGACAGAGAGTACAACCTTGGCCATTTTCCAATAAATTGAGATTACAGGCCCTTAGCAGAAAGGTTGTCAATGGCTGCCCTGTTTGCAAAGTTTCTAAACACATCCTCTACCCCTCCATTGAAAACTCTACGCTATGCCAGGTGGTTTCAGGTACCAGGCTTGAAGCACTGAACCTAGCAGGCAAATCTCGCTCCAGGGAGTCTGCGTTCTGGTGTGATCACCGTGTGCTGACAGCGACTCACCTATCGGTAAGAACAGTGCTCAAAGGCAGTTCAGAAAACACTAGTGTAAGAATTAGAACAAATGAACTGCGTAGGTTGGTTTTATCCTTTCTTCCATGCTTATTCTCTGAGGTGAAAAGCAAGAGTTTGAGGACAAACAAAGCAAAGGATCTGGAAAATCCACCAAGAAAACCTTCACATAAAAAAATGGTGGTTAACATTTGCATGCAGCCCACTTGGGACCCTCCTGTCTCTCAGAACTATTCCTAGTTCTCTCTCCTATTCCCCAATAAACTTTTCCTTCTTTTTTTTTAAATTTTATTTATGTGTGTGTGTGTGTGTGTGTGTGACCAGCTCAGCCCACCAAGGGGCAGGGCTGGCTGGCATGTGGTGCTGGGGGATTGAACCAAGTTCCCTGTGCTTTGCTAAGCTTGTTCTAAGTAGGTGCTTTAGACCACTGAGCCATCTCACAAGCCCAAACTTTTCCTTCTTAACCTCCTTTAAAAAATGAAACAGAACGCTACTGCAGTCCATTTTGAATACTCTTTGTGTTTTCAGCGTCACATACTCAAGAGAGATTTCCATCTGCTCAAAGTTCTTGCTATCATTAGTAATAAAAAGAATAACACCACTTGTAGCTAAATTACCTTTCTAGTTTTTCTGGCAACCAAGTCTTCCAATTGCATGGTAGATTTGGGGTACATGCATTGCCAACTGGATCAATATATTTTTAAATCAATTCCCCCACAGTCTTTGGAATCTGCATAATTTGTATAAAAATTTAGACAAATTGATATTGGATTCCATAGGGATTCTAGAATATCTGAATCTCAAAAAAAACTTCCTTATCTTAATCAGTCTAAAAATTACCCATCATAAGTAAGAAATGTTGGATGCATGTTAACTTTTAAAAATTATTTTAAAGAGGAAAAACAAAAACAAAAACTAGAACAAATAAGAACAAAGATAGAAACCAAACAATATAAGACAATACAAAGAATACAGAATTTCAGAACAAGAATGGAATATTAACAATGATTAAATGAATGCTAACTTTTTGACAGAGGACTAATCTTGCAAAACTCTCAACAATGTGGTTATTTACAATAACCATTGTCTACAATCTTGTTGTATTGCATTTTCCATTGGAGAAGCAGCTAAAGACAGGACAGGCTCCAAGTCTCTTCAGGTATTAAATAAATAGGATAGCAGAACAGCTACAATTTAAAGAGCAATTTGCCAGGTGTGGTGGTGCACACCTGTAATCCCAGCACTTGGGAGGTGAGGCAGAAGAATCACCATGAGGTCCAGGCTAGCCTTGGTTACATAGTAATTTCAAGGCCAGCCTGTACTACATAGCTACTCCCCCAGGAAAAAAAAAAAAAAAAAAAAAAAAGACCCCGCATCTTTGTTTGTGGCACTGGAGATTAAAACCAGAGCTGAGACAAGGTCTTACCAATTTGCCCAGGCTGGGCTTGAATTTATAATCCTTCTACCTCAGCCTCCCAAAATTTTGGGATTACAAGTTCACACTACCATGCTGTTTATTGATCACTGTGTGTGGATGAGAAATCTGAGACTTCAGGTTCTTTTTATTTTTGTCTTTTTGAGACAGGGTCTTGCTATGTAGTTCAGGCTGGCCTTGAGCACATTTTTAGCACATGCTGGTCCCAAACTTGCAACCATCTTCCTGTCTCAGCCTCCTGAGTGCTGTTGATTACAGGCGTGCACCATCAGGCCCAGCTGAGACTTCAGGTTCTTAACGCACTTGCCCAGATTCCTAGCGTACCAAGTGGTGAATCGAACTCCGTGACCCCTCAGCCCATGCTCTTGCTCCCAGATGCCTGATCACACAGGACTAGGACACGCATTATTCTGATGGTGCGCCCCACAGTTTATTCTAGGAGGGTTCCTTTTCAGTCATGAAGAATCATTGAATAAAGCAGCACGATGAGAGCGCTTTCAGTTCGAATAGTCAGAGATAGACCTGGCCTATTTCATTAGATAAGAGTGTAATGTTTTTAGAATGGTTGAAATGTTTTCCGAACGTGTTCTACGCCGCCAAGTCGTCGTAAACTCTGTGACGGAGACAGCTACGCCGTGCGATTTCTGTTCACCCGCATCCTGGCCTGTACAGTCTATGCTGTACAGTACATTGTGAATACGTGTTGCTGGTTAGATGAACAAGTAAATGCATCTTCCTTTCTAACTTAGTGCCATGTAGACGCTTTAGCATTAGACTTTATATTAAACTGTGAGCTCAACTTCACTAACAGAGAAAGTGAGCATAGTATTTTTTGAGTCTTACAGAACATAAAAATGATCACTTCTTTTTCTATGAATCAGGAAGATGATTCTAAACTACAATTTAAGGAGCCTTTTAAAGCCATGTTCATGGTCATTTTCTGACTCAAAATACTGATATATTTCTAGATGTGACTCAAAATATTGACATATTTTTAGAATTTCTGATGGTAGTGTATAGCCAGGAAGATGGCATCAAATTAAACAGAAAACAAAATCAGCTCCCAAGCAATAGAATATTCCAGTTCTTTGCCCTCAAATCTATTTTTCGTTTTACTGATAATTATGTCTAAAACACCTGCTTCCATTTAAATAAAAGAAATTCCAAGAAACAAAAGGAACTTCAGAGAAAAAGCAGCAAAAAATCAACAAACCTCATATACCCTCTTATTTATTTATTTATTTATTTATTTTTGCAGTACTGGGGATTAAACTCAGGACCCTGCACTTGCCAGGCAAGTGCTTATTCTACTGAGCTATCTCCCTGGCTCTCCTCAATTATTAATTATAATAAAAAAATCAACTCTTCATTATGTCTGATGGTGTACAGAAACTATTCTGTAACAAAGTCAGGACTCTTAAATTATAGAAGAAAATAAAAGAACTCTGAGATTATATATTCCTATTTATATATATTTATAAATAGGTCTATTATATATTTATAAACAGGATTATGATAGTTTTCTATATATATTTATGAATTTTATGATTTATATAATTGGCTTATATAGTTCTAAATTATTCTAGGTGGGCTAATATTTAAATCAAAAATAAGAATCATATCTATCAAATACAGATAGGAATAATGGTTAGTATGGAAAAACTATAAATGACCTTAAAAATTGAATAATCAATAGATAAATAATTGAGAGTTGATATAATAATTGAAGTTCATATTGATAACTATACAAAATAAGTTATGCTTTGTTTTATATATTTTTTAGTACAGAGGGTAGAATTCAGGCCTCACTCAAGCCAGGTAAGCATTCTTTCACTGAGCTATACCCTCAGCCCTAAAATATTAATTTTTGATGAATGTATAGCTGTTTCGAACATTTGGCCAAAAATCCTCTCTCTTCTTTTGTGTATTACTAAAGGTCATATCCAGAGAGCACTGAGCTGTATCCCCACTGAGCTATAGCCCACCTGCCTGCCCTCCCTCCCTCCCTTCTATCCTTTCTTTTTTGAGACAGGATTTCTCTAAAATACCTAGGCTAGCCTTGAATTTGTGACCCTCCTAGCTCTGCCTCCTGAGCAGCTAGGATTACAGGCTTGGGTCACTGCACCTCGCTATAAACCGACTTTTTAATATTACTAAGAGAAAACAGTTTTCATACTTGAGCTATGTAAGCTCCAATAAACTCCATCCTCCTGTAAGAAGTTTTATAGGCACGAAGACTCACCTAAAAGTGCATTTTTCCCGTGGTCATCTGGTAGAAAGCGCTTGTCTACAGCACAGACCAGGATGTGTTCAGGAAGATTGGGAGACTTGGCCCCCACCAGAAGGAACCCTGCTGGGATATCGATTTGCTCCATACAGAGGGACACCAAGCGCAGGTCCTTTCCTGCTTGACAAAAACCTAAAAATGAGTAAAAAGATTATGATTAGGGAGGTTATGTCCCCTTATTATCCACGGGACAAGAAAGGAGTCACTAGTCAGCACTGAAATTAATCTCTCTCTCCACTTAAGTCAGAAGATGAATTTAGCCTATGTGAAAAGACGCCAAAAAGAGACATTTCATCTGGAGGAGCCAAAAGGATGATTCTGTCTTCTCTGGTTGTAATAAGGCAGTGATGAACACAGCCGATTCTGACTACACATGTAATTTTGGGGTGCACATAATAAGGTTTACTTTCAGTGCTGTACTGGCTGGTACACTGCATCAACTTGAGGAGCTCAGAGGTTTAACTAAGCAGCTCAGCATGGAACCAGGGCCTGAGTCTGAAACATCCTCACCCTACGCAAGAGGAGGGCAGGGAGATAGCGCGAGTGCTACCCTCGCCCTGGAGGGTGGCGCAGCCTGCTTATGGTATCAGGGAGGAAAAGAGGCTTGCTTTCTCCCTTTTAGCTCTTGTGGCTTTGGCCATCTTCTGCCACCTTGGACTGCTGCCCCTGTGCCACGCCACACTGCCTTGGAGCCAGCTGATTATGGACTGAAATTTCCACAAACTGTGAGTTACATAAAACCTTCCTTCCTTCATTTTGAGTGGCAAGTACTTGGTCTCAGCAACAAGAGAAAAGTAACCAAGACAAGTGCAAAGTCACTTATCTATATGGATGATCACTGGACAGAGGTGCTTTTAATGTCGCTGAGCAAGAGACTGAAACGAGAGCTTAGAAAGTTGCTACTATGCTCCTAGTTCACTAGTTTGGCATCTCATCAACCAGTATCTACAGCAGACACTTGGTAGGCCTGGGAACACAGCACTGAACAAAATACGTCTTCCTCTAAAAACTCACAAGGTACTTGGAAGAATGCTTTAGGAACGGATCATCCCAAATGCAGTATTATACAGGACAGCTAGTTCTCTGAGACGTCTCTGCAGGGTAAAATTCCTCTCTGCACCCTAATGCTATGACTGCCCTGGAGAGTTTATTCCAGACTGCCCTGTAGCTGGCATTTGGCACTTTAATATTCATTTTGCTGGCCAGAATTGGGTGATCCAGGGGTGGATACCTATCACAAAACAGGCCAATCGAAGCTCTTCCCTAGGATTTCTGAACACAGAGCCAGAGAGAGCATGGTTCAATTTGCTCTGTGCCACCTGCTGTGTTTCCTGACCCAAGAGAGCCTGGCTGCCTGCTCTCTCGAGGTTGCCCCTGCAGCCTTGTGCTTTGGAATTCCTTGAATTCCTTCTCTTTAACTAGGCTAGTTTCACCTGAGTTTCTGCCAAAGCAACAAGAGACCAAATAAATGTAGATAAATGCTACTTCAGGGAGGGAGCTGTGGAAAGATGGGGGATGGATATCTAAGCCTTCATACACACATTTAGAGAGAGCACCCAAGGCAAAGCAGGGAAAAACAACATTAGACTCTTCCAGCATCTGTTCATATGATTTTAACCAAATGCCAACAAATAATTGGAGGTCAGCAGTTGTATATGGGAAGTATAAAGAAATCCAATGAAATTCTGTCTGAGGGCCGGCCAAACAGCTCAGTGGATTAAAACACCTGCAAGCAGGCGCAGGGGCCAGAGGTTCAATCCCCAGGCCTGCCGTGCCGGCCCCGAACGCTAAGATAGTGATTGAAACTGGGTGTGGTGGCACGTGCCTATAATCCCAGCTCTTGGGAGGCCTGTAAACAGGTGAATCACTACTAGTCTGATCTAGTAGTGAGACCCTGAAAGCCCTGTAGACCCTCCTCTAAAATACAGAAAAAAAATTCTGTCTGAAGTTATGATCCATATAAACCTACCATATTGTTTCCATCATGAAACTGTAATAGCAGGGGTGATGGTGTTAGGAAAACCCAACAGAAAAAAATACAACAAGGATAAAATACTGGGCTCATCCATTTCAAGCCAAAGACTCCCATTAACATCAACATAAATCAAATTAATGTTTTTAAAAAGTCCATGATATTAGAACAGTTATATCAAAAAGTTACTATGAATTCTTCAACAATTTTAATGAAGCTGATATATATATGTATGTATACACACACACACATATATATACAGATATATATATATGAAAATTAGTCACTTAGATACATTACTTATTCTTATGGCTTGTGTCTAAAGGTCTCAAAGCCTCACGTGGCCATAGGTGGGGCTTTTGCAGAGGTGGCTTGGTCTGGAGTGTGTGACGGATTTGCGGAGCAATGCTAGGATCTAGGGTGCTGGGATTAAGGGTGCAAGCGCTGCCTGCCGCAGGAAGCCTAAATAAAATACAATGGGTGGAAAGAGCTGTGGTTGCTTTTCCTTGCTGCGTTGCTACCTCCGGCCCCCATGAGAAGTTTCTCTGTGATGCCCCTCTGCGGAGCCACCCTGCTTTGGAGCGGCTGATTATGGACCAAAACCTCCACAAACTATGAGCTAAATAAATTCTTTCCCCCTTTAATTTGGGGTGTTGGGTATTTTGTCTCAGCAGTGAGAAAAGTAACTAAGACATTTATTCAGCTTATACATGTTTTAGGAGCTTAAGTCTATACACAAAATCCCACGAAAATGTTCTGCTTCTCGCACCCTCCCCAGGGAACAGGCGTCGTAGGGTGGGAAGTTAGGAATTGGTGATGGTGATGCTGATGGTAGGTGAAATGTGTGGACGACTTCCCATAAGCCAGGCCCACTGCAAACAGTGCAGACTATGTTACGTAATCCTTTCAGCAGCTATAGGTATGTACATCTCCTCTTTATAGACGGAGAAAGTGAATCTCCACAAAGGTTTTAGAGAGCTTGTCCAAAGTTATACGAATGTTTAATGATATAAGACATGGAAGGGGCCAGCCAGCCAGCTCAGCAGATTAAAGCGCCTGCTTAAGCACAGTGCAGCAGCTGGGGTTCAATCCGCCCCTGGGGCACGCAGAGAGGGCGACTGAGACTAGGCATGGTGGCATGGGCCTGTAATCCCAGTGCTTGGGAGGCTTGAAAACAGGAGGATCAATACAAGTCTGACTCTTAGTGAGACCCTGCACTAAACACACACACACACACACACACACACACACACACACACACACACCATGGAAAGTTTGCCATATAAGAACAAAGAGGGCCGGGGATACAGCTCAGTGGCACAGTGCTTACGTGGCAAGTGCAAGGTCCTGAGTTTGATTCCTGGTACCAAACAAACAAACAAATAAACAGCATACTAACTCAGCTTGGTGAAAGAAGAGCTAAGAGCAGTCATGATGCAGTGCTAAAATTATCAGAAGTAAACACAGACATTTAAATCAAATCCTAAAGTATAAAATGTAGGAAGCATTTGAAAGTACTAAAAAGTACTAATTTCTGTAATCCAAGAAATTATTAATTTGTAGATATAGTAAATCTAGAAACAGATTTCCCCCATGAAATAGCACCTTAAGTAAAAGCATGATTTGCTTCAAAAAGCAGATAAATCATTGCTGAGAGGTTTGTGACTGCCAGTTAATGGGAAACAGGCCACTTGGGGAGCTGCCTCTGATGACGCTAAGAAGTAGGGTTGTAGTCTTTCCACTTGATAGTTTGATAGAAACCACAAGTTGGTACCAACTTCAAATTACAAGCTTTTTAGAACATTAGAATTATCTGGAACCTCAAGATAATCTGATATGGCACTTCTCAACAAGTGGCAATCCAAATTTCCAGGGATCCACAAAATTATCCCAAGACATTGCAGAATTATAAATAAAATTTAAAGAAACATCATTATCCATTTCTAAAAGCTATCTGATTATTCTAATGTCGTACTTTTCACAGTACTGGGCATTGGAGTGAGGGCATCACTCATGCTAGGCACATACCCTGCCACCGGTCTACTCCTCCAGCTCTTTCCTTTTCGGAGTCAAGCTGTCACTAGGTCACCCTGGCTGGTGGCCCTCCTGCCTTAGTGCCCAGCAAGCTGCGATGACAGGCAAGGGCCACAGTGTCTGGCTTAATGCAAACGCAAGGGCCTGAGTTCAATCCCCAGTTCCGGGGGCGCAGGGAAGCCTCTGATCACCTCCTTTCATAGCTGTTTCTTTGGGGCCAGGGAGATGGCTCAGTAAAATAAGCACTCCCTGGTAAGCTCAAGGGCCTGAGTTCAATACCCAGTTCTGGGAAAAAAACAAAACAAACAAACAAAAAAACCCCTCTACTTTTAAAACAGAAGGTCCTGAGGACTTTCACCCAACACAAAGAGGGTGGGCAGAGGCCGCAGAGTAAGCTCCTAACTCCCTCGGCTTGCCTCAGGCCATTCTGGGCTTTTCACTACTATGCAGCTTCAGATTGTTTTATTCTCAGCTATATGTTTTGATATAGTATTTTATTTATATAAATAATGGGTTGTTGGTTAAAGATGAGAAACTCATGGACTACTGACTGTGCTGATGAATGCAAAAAGGATAATTTTACAAATGTACCTCACTATGATCATTTCTAGAAGTAGGTGTCAAATTCATTCCCTACCCTTACTAATCAAATTACAGAAAAAACATACAACTATTTCAACAAAAACCTAGTATTATAAAAGTTAAAAAAATTAGTGAGTATAATCCAACTGGCTTTTTTTTTTTTAGTGTGTGTGTGTGTGTGTGTGTGTGTGTGTGTGTGTGGCCAGCTCAGCCCACCAGGGGGCGGGGCTGGCTGGCATGTGGTGCTGGGGGATTGAACCAAGGTCCCTGTGCTTTAGCCAAGCTTGTTCCAAGTAGGTGCTTTAGACCACTGAGCCATCTCTCCAGCCCCCAACTGGCTTTTTAATGAGGAGTAAAACACAATTTCTTTCCAGAAAAAAATATCCTACGAACAAGAGCCTAAACTTTCTAATCACATGCAGCATAAATACAAAAATTATAAAGCTATAATTGTATATTCTTTTAATCTTGAAGGATAGAAATTCCAAAATTTAGGCATTAGAAATAATTTTGACATTTTAAAATGCTAGGAAACTTTTAAATATAATTAGCTCCATACGAACTATAATATTTTATCTTTGAATTTTAAACAACATGATTTTTCTTACACATTCACTTCAATTCAAAGTCATTTCCAATTTCCAATTCGAAGTCAGGTCATTTCTCCTGTGACAGCAAATAATGAATCATAAAATATAGCAAATTTTCCTGTACAGCATAAACATCAGAGCATATTAATATGTTAATCCAAAATAAATACTTTCTATTTAAAATCAAGTCTTTATCACATGCTTCCCTATGGCAGAGTAAGTTTTTTAAACCCCTGGGGAGGTTGAAAGTTTCTACAGTACTAAAAGAGATTTGTGCCAACTAGCCTCTTGTAACCTTTTTAAAATGTAAATGAGGAAAGGCCTGAAAGGGTAAGAAAGTGGCCTAAGGTCAAATACGTATGCAAAAGTTAGAGAGACTAGGACCAGAACAGAGGTCTCTCAGCTCTAAGTTAGAGACCCTTCCACCTCACCACCAGCTCTCTGAAGCAAGCCTTGCTCAGGTCATTTCTCTGTGATGAAGATTGGTCGGTCCTCTCACCCAACTTTTGCTGGCATTTGCTATGCCAGCCCCTTCCAGCCATGGGGCAGCGTCAACATCCACCTATCGCATACCTGCTCATGAATTCTTAAAGTTCAAGTCTGTGGAGGGGCATGGTGCTCTGCCTACAGAGCCAGCTGTGTGGGACCCTGGAGCAGGAGGAGCTCTTGTACACGAGCTCATGATCAGCCTGGGAAACACAGTCTGACTCAAAAGTTTTTTCCTAGTTTTTGTAAGTCACAAAGATAATTCATGCTTTGCAAATGACAGTTCTGATGAGATTTTTAAAAGGAAGATCAATAGACAAAGTACAATTTTCATTCTGGGCTACACAAGGATCAAGCCAGGAGGTGCAGGGTGAAGAATGTGTGAGAAGGCTGCATTTCCTAGGAAGGGAGAGTATTTCAGAGTGGTTTCTGTGGTAAAATGTAGCTATCCAATCACTTCAAATGAAATATTATAGCCCCTGGGCTTTCCCACTGGTGGTATGAGGACACCTAGAGGTAAAAATAATTATTATTAAGCAGCAACTGGATTCTCTGAGATGCATGTCTTGGAAGTTCTTGAAAATATACAAGTGATGTCTGTGGCTCTTCCTCTTCCTGTGAGCGGCCTGAGGTGACCTGCGAAGATGGTTCGCTTTTCTCTTGCCCCAGAAAACCCCACAAAATCATGCAAATCAAGAGGCCCAAATCTTGGTGTTCACTTTAAGAACATGCATGAAACTGCCCAGGCCATCAAGGGTATGCGTATCTGAAAGGCCATCAAGTATCTGAAGGATGTCACATTAAAGAAGCAATGTGTGCCATTCTGGCGTTACAATGGTGGAGCTGGGAGGTGTGCCCAGGCCAAAAAGTGGGGCTAGATGCAGGGTTGGTGACCCACAAAGAGTGCTGAATTTTTGCTGCACATGCTTAAAAATGCAGAGAGCAATGCTGAACTTAAGGGTTTAGATGTAGATTCTCTGGTTATTGAACATATATCCAGATGAACAAAGCATCCAAGATATGCCGCTGTACTTAAAGAGCTCGTGGCCGGATTAATCCATACACGAGCTCCCCTTGCCACATGGAGATGATCCTTACTGAAAAGGATCAAATTGTTCCTAAACCAGAGGAGGAAATTGCACAGAAGAAAAGGATATCCTAGAAGAAACTGAAGAAAGAAAAACTTACGGCACAGGAAAAAAACTAAGTATAAAATAAATGCAATTTTTTTTTTAAAGAAAAGAGATGCCCATGACAGAGAATTCCCTATTTTATGCTTTAAAAAAATCCTGTAATGATGAAGGTTTATCAAAGACTCAAGAATCAACAGAAAGGTTTCTCAGTGTCAGAAATTGAAGCTCTCTGAACAACAAAAGTAGCGTGGGATTATAACCCAAAACATAAAATGACCACAAGGAGTCTATAACTGTAAATGAACGACTGGATAAAGATGAGAGACAAACTCCCATGCAGTAAGATTCCACAGAAGGGCTGGAGATACCCTGCTTTCAAAGGTAGGGAGCGTGACCCCTACTCCCCTGACCGTGTAGCCCATGCATTCCTTCCACTGCACGGAAAGGCTGGGGCCACAGGTGACCAATGTCGCCACCTGCACTCATGAATCGTGGTGCTGGTGCGTCTGCTGCCTCAGCACGATGGGACAAAAATGGCACGTTACCCTTGTGACCTACATCCACCCCAGGCTCAGTCTAATTGGGAAAAAATCAGACAAATGGGGGGGGTCTTCTACACTATTGCTCCCAAAACTATCAGGATCATAAAAAAAAAAAAGGAGCATCGAGGAAACTGTTACAGCCAGGAGACAATAATTAACTCTAATTATATCCTGGAGTATGAAAGGGACATGAGGTAAAAGCCACGGAACCAAAATAAGCCAGGGACTTTGAGTATCAAAATCAATGAAATGTAAAAACATTGCTCATTAATTATAACAAAAGCAAATGACTTACTGCGCCAAGATATTAGTAGGTAAAACTGTGTGGGGACATAAAGAAACAACTCAAGCTTTCCACAGGGTTAAAGCATTCTTAAGAACATAAAGTTAGGGGCCAAGGAGATGGCTCAGTGGAATAAGTGCTTCCCTGGCAAGCACAAGGGCCTGACTTCAATCCTTGGTTTCACCAAAAATACAAAACAAAACAAAAAAAGTTAGATTGACCCTATTTTGTCTTCTTACCTTCTAGGCATGTGCCAACCCAAGCCACAAAGGCAGTTCAGAGAGGAGAATGAGAGAAAGAGAAGGCTACAGTGAATCTAGAATAAGGTCTAGAAAAAATCTTTACAAAGCTAATAACTGTTCTAAGCCAGGAAATATCTACGGACTGTTTCTACCAACACCTCCTTGATAGGATTCAGATCAGCCAGGCATGTACATTACCATAAAGGACCCTCACGAAAGAGAAATATGCTAAGAGCAATATTTACATTCTCTTAAAGCGAAAATAAGCAGCGTCTAGTCAGATATCATGGTGCACACCTATAGCTCCATCACTCTGGGAGGCTGAGGCAGGAGGATCACAAGGTGAGCTCAGCTTTGGCAACTTAGGGTTAGGGTTAGACACAAAAGCCCTGGGTTCAGTATCCAGGAAAACACACACACACACACACACACACACACACACACACACAATGTCTTTAAAGAAAACTAGAGAGCTACAGACTCCATGAACTGTGATTATAAAGTCCTATACGACCCTTAACATCCACTGTGGCAGGCAGTCCTACATCCCTATAGCTAGAAGAATTTCAGATTAGTAGTCTAATAAAAATCAAACATTAATTCCCAATTAAAACCTCAAACTAGGGGTTGGGGAGATAGCTCAGGGGCATGAAGTGCCTGCCTTACAAGTGCAAGGACCTGAGTTCAATCCTCAGAACCGCCAAAATAATGATGATGATGATGATGATGATGATGATATAAAATAAAAAATAAAACCTCAAACTAAGTGAAAAAAAACCGTGGCGCTCTTCTGCAAGAGCCTTAGTCTGTTTACTGCACACAAGAAAGATAAGTTATCTACATGAGTATTCAAATAATTCATTTGATCAACAAAAGATTCATTTTCTAATAATACTAAATTGCTTCCCTCAGCGAGGGCTCTTGCAGAGGGCAAGATTTTAATATAAAAAGGCGGGATAATAGTGGAGGGCCCTTCTTTAGAAACTTCATCTGCATTTTCTTAAGAAAATAACCAAAGTTTTCACTTCACAGAAACAGATTTGCATTCTCCAATTATCTCTAACTTGAAGGATACTGGGTAAATAAAAAGGGGGAGGGGAAGTTTACTGAAACAGCTGTAAACACAAACTAAAGTAATCAAAGCCGTATTTGGAGGCCCACAATTTGGTTGCCCTTCACCTCTTTAGATAATCAACTGCTGCCCAGCAGGGTAGGGACCTACACTATTGCAATAATTTACATAAGAAATTAGCAACCAAAATTTACATCTGAATGGTAACCCTCCTCCAGCCCAGCAGGTGTTTAAGTATCTGCTTATCTAAATTGCCTCTAAAATAGCTTTACCTTCCTTTAAACCTTAGGTAAATAGAGGATTTCCCATGCGGGGAAGGTGCTTTGCTGAAAGGAGTCCAGGCATTCATTATATCGTACTATTTCACTGCCATTTTTAAATTTTTTGGGGCGGAACCGGGGATTGAACTCAGGTCCTTGAGCTTGCCAGGCAAGCGCTTATTCCACTGAGCCATCTCCTTGGTCCCTCACTGCCATTTTTATAGGGAAAATTTCCCTTTGAGAAAACCATCAGAAGTATTTTAGAATTCACCAAAATGAAAGAGCTACCTAAAACACAAACCACTTTTAAGTGTTGTCTTAAATGCCATCCTCCTGGGTGAACTGGGGGTAAATGAATAAGGAACACTGATTAGAAGAACCAAAAGTAGATGAGGTAGGAATCTAAGTCTAGGACAGATGCACGACAGTTGGGATCGTCTTGGAATTACAATCTCCTGCATGGATAATTCTTGGATCTCAGGAAAAAACTGCACTTCCCTTCTCTTTAACACACCTCTCACCCTTCCCATGTACTTCTCATTTCTCTTACTTTAAAATTTAAGAAACATTTGTTAGCCATAAATCCCTGACTTGATGTCTTGGTGAGTATGAGTGATACCAGTGCTGCCTACCACCTCAACAGGCAAACCAGAAACGTAACGAAGGTATAGAGACACAGAAGTCTCTCCCCACTGTTTGGTATAAAAATTGATTACTTCAAACTTCCCTATTGTAAGGCTTTAACTCTGGTTCTGTTTTATTCTCACATACAGCAAGATCTTTAATGAGATTGCAAACATATTTTAACCTTTATTTCAACTTCTATTTTGTTACTTGGCAACCACAGCTAGGCATAACAACGGGCACACGGCAAACAGCAGAAACACAGTGCTCATCTCTCGGCCAAGCCCCACGTGAGCAGCGGCAGTGTCCACTGCTAGAGACCACTCGTGTGAGCCAGGCACGGAAAGCTACCGAGGACAGCCAGCTAGGTCTCCTAACGCTCTAGGTAGGAGAGAACGCTTGCTGGTTACAAGAATCTCAGGAAGCTTTCTTTTGGGGGAAGCGAGAGAAAATGAAACTCCCAACTTCAAAGCCAACTATTTATCTAGCTTTGAGTATTTGAATCTTTACATTATAGAAACTCCTTGTTTAACAACCTTCCTGGTTAATGACTGTTCAGACTTAGGAGAGAGACCCATCTTTGCTTTTTGAACAGTCTGTACATGTTGATAGAGCGTCGGTGTCTTTTTTGCATAGTTCACCTTTTTTTTTTTTTTTCGGAACCGGGGATTGAACTCAGGCCCTTACGTTTGCCAGGAAAGTGCTTATTCCACTGTGCCATCTCCCTGGTCCCCATAGTTTACCTTATTTATACAGCACTGTAATTTTAATTGTACTGTAAAGTACTGTAGTTTATGTTCTGTTGCACATGACAGTACTGCATGTAAGAGTTACGCAAGTAAAAGCCACCAAGTTGGGGTTTCCTTTGACCATTTTTGTCCTGAACACTGTACACACTGTGTATGGTTCTTCACTTAGCGCCCAGTTTACTCGATGGATGGCCTGGTCTCAGGACGGGAGCTCAGTCGTTAAAGGAAGAGTCCCAGGAGCCCACAGCAGTCTGGGCGCCTTCCCTAGCATGTGCGCAAAGGGGCGCAGCGCTCAGGAAGAGATAAATGCTTTCAAAGTATAGATGCTTTCTTTCCTTTTTTTTTTTTTTTTAATGTATTTGGTTCAGGGTCTCACTACGCAGCTCAGACTTGTAGTGATCCTCCTGTTTCAGCCTCCCCAGAGCTGGGATTACATGCGTGCGCCACCATGCTTGGTCTTGGTGGCTGGCTCTGTGTGCCTGGGGGGGGCGGTGCTGGTGTGGCATGCAGTGGAATCAAGCCCGGGTCCCTGAGCTCGCCTGAGCAGTTGCTAAGTCTGCTGAGCTATCTCACCGGCCCTGGATTGTTTCTGTGACTGGTGCTGGAGTAAAATAAGTTACCCGACCTTTTCTTGGATATTGAGGCACAAAATTCAACCTCTGAACTTGTTTTGTTGCCTTCATGTCCAACAAATACATGGTTTGCCTGTTTTGATGCTGAAGGGAGGATTTGGAGCACGGCCCTTTGCAACCTGTTGGTCACATGGTACATGCGGAACAGCTGGGCCAGGGCCAGGAAAGTGACCAGCGCACGCTTTCTGTGGGGCTCACTTCATAGGACTATTTGCTTCCAACAGTTCCTTAGGGGATGATAAAACGAATTCATTTCAAGTTAAATTAAATCTCAGAGATAAACTCTTTTGAAATGATGTTTAACCTTTGAAACTTTGATATGTGAAAGCGTCTCACTGAGCCAGGCATTCTCTCAAGGGTTAGTTTGGAGCCACAGGAAACAATTGAACAACTGTCACTGTTATTCTTGGCCCTGTGCTTTGTGGGTTTTTTTTCAGAGAGTACAAATTAGAATTAAAACAGAAAAAATTACAAGTGATACAGAATTTCACTTAAAGCCTGTGGTGGTTTTATGCGTTTAATTTTTGTCCCATGACCCTGGCTAGCGAGCGCCTCTCCAGCATACTTTATGTATCTTCTGCCCTCCAGGACGCTTACTGCAGAGGAGGAACGGTCAGGGCTCCATCAGTGCCAGGTTCACTGTCGAGGACACTCAGCATTTCCGGTGGTTTTTACGGAGCCAAACAAGTTCTTGGTTCTGTGATATCTAGCAATAGTTTAAGTTTTGTTGGTCCCCTGCAGCGACCTGCAGAAGCTCCTTCATGAATGAGCCGGAGTGGCACATTCAGGGCACAGCTTCCAGCAGTGCCAGCTGTGTGACCACTGTGACCTAGAAGAACTCATGGAAGCCACTAGGACACCAGGAAGGGGCGTGTGAGGGAGTACAGGAGTAGGCGCTCTGTGGACCTCCAGAGATCACATCTGGTTGCACCTGCTGGCATTGATGAGCACTTTCTATGTCACGGCTGCACCATCAGATGCCCCGGATTTTCTGAAGGATTTTCTTTTGTTGTTGTTGTTGCTTTTGCATTTTAGGGAAGCGTCTACAGGGTGTTCAAGGTCTCACTACTAGATCGGAGTCATAGTGATCCGCCTGTTTACAGCCTCCCAAGAGATGGGATTACAGGCGCACACCACCATGCCCAGTCTCAATCCCCGCCTCAGTGCACCCTGGGGGTGGGGGCAGGGCCATCACTGCGGGCCGGGGATGGGAACCCCCCCCACCCTCCCTCCTGCTTGCAGGCGCTTTAATCCGCTGAGCTATTTGGCGGCCCATGAATGATTTTCATGGGCCTTTTCTCACATGCAAGATCAATACTGCCTGAACCCAGCTGATGTGACGACTGGGTGGTGGCTGCTGTATTCGATTTTGAAGGCTGTTGGAGGCCAGGTGTTCCGAAGGAAACAAATCATTTCACTGAAGTATTTTGACAACGCGATGTCTACTACAAACATTCCTTGTTTAACGACCTGCCTGTTTAATGACTGTTAGGACTTAGGACAGAGGTGTGCTGCTGTTCAGAAGTATGTATCACTTGCATTCAGACTTACGAACTTTTTATTTATTTATTTATTTTTACACTTCTGTACCTCCTATTTATGGAGCCTCAGTATGTTTTTTTGTATGATGTACCTTGCTTATACAGTACTATAATTTCTTGCTGATTTATATAAAGTACTTTATGTTCTGTTGTACATTACAGTACTGCACGTGAGAGTTACACAAATAAAAGCAATGTCATCAAGTTGGGGTTTCCTCTGACCATTTTTTTGTTCTGAATATTGTGATGTCCACACTGTCCACAGCCCCTCACTTAGCAACCAGTTCCCTCAGCAACCCAGTTGCAGGCCCCTACCTTGGTTGTTAAATGAAGAGTGTTGGTGTTTGCATTTCAAGCTATGGAAGGAGATTTCTCCCACATCTTTGTCCCTTTTCTTTCCTAATCAAAAGTTTCATTCACTGACAACATCCCAGGTCCCTCATGCTGGGTATAAAAGCTACACTCTGGCTAATATAGATAAAGTGAAACCCACATACTAATTATTCTGATGGTGAAAGAATAGCAACAAAATCAAGGGGAGAAAGACTTTACGTTGTGATAGAATCGGAACCATGAAATAATGAAAATATTAGGGACTACACTTTTCTTATTAAAACTGTGGTTAAAACCTTGATGGAGGGCTGCGGATATGGCTCAGTGGCATAAGAGCCTGCCTGGCAAATGCAAGGTCCTGAGTTTGATCCCTGGAACCACAAAAACCAAAACCAAAACTGATGAAAGAGATGGCTGACACAAATAAATAAAATGAGATTTTCAGTTATTTATATTTCATCCTCTATAGATAAACTGTCACATTCTTTGTGCCTGCACTGACGAGAGTTGAAAATAAATGTAAAGGTAATGCAAGACCCCTGATGTCTCTAGTATATTTAGGAGGAGGAGGAAGAGGGAAGAGAGAATGCTACAGAAGTTCCTCAGGCAGCAGCATTCTCGCCAGCAGTATGCAGCATGCTGGAGAAACTTGGGCCTGTGTGTGGACTTGCATTTGCAAAGACCCTTTCAGAAGAGCAATTCAACTGTGCAGCTCAACCTCACCATCTGTACGATGGGGCCAGAACACTTTTCTTCCTTGTAGAAACCTGCTGTGAAGTTACAGAACACGATGGGTGTCTACACACAAGCACTTCTCAGTCCTCTCCACAATTCTTGGTGTCCATCTTTGAATGCTACATGGAATGACTGGAAACACCAGACACCGTTAGAGGGGAAACAGATAAAAGAAAACGAAACCAAGACCCACCATCTGTCGTGCAGGACCCTTCTGGCGCAGGTTTCTGCGAGTAGGGAATTGGCGGGCTGTTGGACTCAGACATCTCATCCTCATCCTCATCTTCTTCCATTTCATTAACTGTCAGATTGTTAGCAAAATCCAGACTGTCATTCTGCGTGTAGCGGTGAACCAAATCTTTATCCAGATCCTCCACTTTGGGTTTGACATCTAAAAAACAAAGAATTCAATAACAAGATGCTTATGGAATAATCATCGGGAGAAAATTTAAAGTTCTCAAAGATACATTTGAACAAAAGGAGATCAGCATTTTCTAACACTTCGTCAGATTATTTCGGTGTACCTAAGATTTGGAATGTACAGTTTTTGTCTTGGAGGTACTGGGTCCTGAGCCCACGGGGGCTCTAACATTGAGCTGTACTCCTAGCCCTTTTCATTTTTTGAGTATTATCTTACTACATTGCCCAAGATGATCTCAAATTTGTAGCCCTCCTGCCTCAGCCTCCCAAGTAACTGAGATTATCGGCATGCATGGCCCAATTTTAAAAAGTCTAGAAATGTGTGCATGAATGAGAAACTTACCTGCAGATGAAAAAGGATGCTGGTCAGGGTCCAAGTAGAGCTGGGAAAAAATTGGCCGTGGAACCACGCTACTACATCTGAGAGAGGCTTCTATGGAGTTGTGGAGAGCTTCCTCAAATCGAGCAGACTTCAGTTGCCCGGCATATGAGTTCCCCATGGTCTACACCCACCCTCAAAGGAGAAGAAAAAAGAAGAAAGAAAAGCAATAGAATCAGCGGTTATACATCTGCAAAGTACACGTATAGCCAACATAAACTATACCCATAGCTTACTAAGATGGGAACTACATAAAGTATATTTTTGTTAAGACAACTAGCTCAAGTTATCTGTTACACCGCTGGTGCTGTAGGTCTTTACAGCCCAGATGCACTTCACAGACCCCTTTAAATGATCTTAAATCTAAGATTTCAACAGTAGTAAATGTTTGAGGTTAAGGCTCTTGGGTAGGTATATCAAGATTGACCTGTCAGCCCCGAGGCCCAAGCTGATTAACAAAGGACCACACCTGCTCTGTGCAACACAGCCCACACCAATCCTGTCTGTGGGTTCAGAGTAAACACCTAGTTACCACTTCCTCTAATAAGCTCTACTACTGAAGGGTGGTACCATATCAAAGTTTTATAATAATATATTTACAAACATACTATAAGCTCCAAAAAGCAAGATTTGAGGCCTTTAACTGAAAGAATTCTTTTATGAATACTAGTATTTATTTGGAGAACACTGTTGGTTCTTTTTCCTGATCTGAAGCAATATATTTTTATTTGGGACACTTCAGGAAAGTACATAATAAGAAGTCCTTGGTCTACAATATCACTAATATTTATACTTGCCAGTATTAAAAATTCCCCAATTACTTTCAAACCATTACTAGGATATTATTTGCCTTTTTCATTTCACTCTCTCAGAGGTGTACAGAGGAATTTTTTTTCTATAATTTTATTGAGAAACAAATAGCAATGAGACAGTTTCAAATCTGATTAGTAGACCAGTTTCAATAATTAATACATTGCATATTGTTGTCTTAGTGGTTATTCATTGTACAAGGTACAAACATGATATCCTGTTTACAAACACTATTAGAACAGATCTTTCTATTCATTGAATTCAGAGAATGTAGCTGTCTATCTATCCTAACTATTGTGAATATACAGATACAAAATGTTTGTTCATATGTATCCCCCTTTTTTTGTTTAGTTTTGTCATTTAAGTATTATAGGTGTGTGAAGTCAGCAAAATATTTCAAAATAGTCCAGTAGTGCATAATAGTAGTGGGTTTTCTGTAAGACTGGCAATGTCAGAAGTTATTGACTTGAACCTTTTCTAGCTTAGCATATCAATATGGCTTTACTTTATATACCTCATTTTTATACTTTCCTGCTGGATGGTTAAAGATAAAGCAAGACCTATATAACAAGAAATGTAGCTTTTGTATCTGATAAGGTCAGTCAAATCCCCTCTGGACTTAGCCTGAAGCCCTGTACTGCAGTTTGTAGATCCTTTGTCAGTGTCAGCCATATGGATGAGTCACAGCCATTGCTTAACCAATTTGCTCTCTGTGAAAGCCTGAGAGAATGTTTTCACTCCATGTGACTCTCCTTAGGCACACACTACATCATTGATCACTTTCCTCTGTGGTCTCATAATCTCTTTGATCAGAAAATTTCGGACACAACTGAGTTACATGATGTTACAGTACAGGTTCTCCTATGTCCTGAGTCTTCACTGACCTTGAAAGGCCAGGGCCAAAATGTTGGCTGTCCTTGCAGCCCTTCCTTTTCTCTAATTTTTGGTCTGCAAACTTAGGTTGTTAACCCTCCAGAAGAGAAGCTCATTGTTATTACCCTACAACCTAGGCTGCTGAGCTTAACCTCACTGTCTGTCTGAGTATCAAACATCTTAGGCATAACATGGAACAGGTATTTTTCATCAAGTATTGATATATTAAACTTTAAGTCCCTACAGAATATGAAGAA
>NW_004524651.1:3211008-3227085 GCF_000260255.1 Octodon degus
AAAAAAAAAAAAAAGCTTAATGGGTTTGGCCCTCAAAATATTGTAGCACTTTGATGGTTGAACCCAGGGCCTTTATACAAGGATATACCCTTGGCCCTATTTAAAGACTTTTGTTTTTTGAGATAGGGTCTTGCTAAGTTACCCAGCCTGGGCTCAAACTTGTGATCTTCCTGCCTCAACATCCAGGAGTGCTGAGATTACAGGCATGGAACATCATGCCTCAGTGGGACATGATTATTTTTAAGTGTACAAAGAACTCAGTACCTCCCCAAGAGATGACACATATTGCATTCCCACTGTGTAGGTTTGACTCAGGTACATCTTCCTAGACAAGTAATCTTGCGAGCTCCACTTCTGCCATCAAGGACAAGCATGGCTACTAAATCTCATCTGGAACCAACTCAGACAAATGACACCCTGAAGGGGGTCCCCAGGCTGGCTGAGAAGGATCTTGGGGGTGTTTGGGAGCTCCTCTGGAAAGGGGCTATGATCAGCTGGTGCAGAAGGGAGGGGGAGCTGCATGGCACCCCGACAACTCTGCTCTCACACTTACTGTACCTCTACAAGGATTCTGGTGCCCTCGAGTTGCCTTACTGTAGCAAAGAAGGCTTCTTACACGATTTCAGGTAGCAACAAGTAGTTTATAATGACTTCTATCTAAGAGGCTAGTTTTGTCAAAGCTTTATTAGAGAATTCTATGATTTGGAGTGAAAACTAAGATCCTATTGTGACAACCTTTCCTACAGTAGGTAATAAAACAGTACATGCTACAGATTTAAGTAACTGTTTTCTCTTCTTAGAGAATTTACCTGAAATATACAATATCTGATCAAACATTGGATATAAATGCATGTATATCTATGTGTATGTATTTGTGTATGTATATGTATATGATACCTAACTAAAATCATTAAGTGGAAGAAAAACTATAGTCTATCAAAAAACTCTCAGAAAAACCAAGTTTTTGACTATGCACTTAAGATTGTCCAGCCAGGTGTAGTGATGCATGCCTGTAATCCCAGCACGTGGCAGGTTAAGGCAGGAAGATTGCTGTAGTTCGAGGCCATTCTGGGCTACAAAGTGAGCTTAAGGCCAGCCTGGACTGCATAGGTAGACCCTGTCTGATAAAGACCAAAACAAAACAAAACATTGTCCATTACTCTAACTATAAACATTTCAATTTTTTTAAAGTTCAAAAACAATTTATTTTTCAGTAGCACCACACACAATCAAATCACAGTAGGTAAGCATTGGAAAAAAAATTTGTTGTATCACTAGTTTATGCTCTGAGTCAAAACCCAATGACCATCTCTTGTTTGTTTAGAGAAAACTGCCACGAACTTAATACCAAGTCCACCAAAGGGTCTGTTATCCGTGAACAATGGAATAACTTCAAAGGTAGGACTTTAGTCTTTGTCCAGAGCAACACGTGCCTGCAAATCCTGTCTGCTCTTAATCTAGCATCAGCCTAATGAGTTATCTTCCTTTTATTACTGAAAAATTTAAAAATATGCATTCTCCAAGAGATCTTTTCAATTTAGTAAAGGATCGCCCGATTATACATGAAGAATCACATAATCTCAATCCCTTATCCTTATAGGAAGGGGTAATATGGCAGACACATATACATATGACAAATACTGCTCTGAACAGAAGTGTTGAATCAACATAAAAATGGACACTGGCTTTTCACTGTCATAGAAAATATATGGAACCCTACGGGTGCACTTAGATACCCAGATGAAGGTGCAGAAAGTATCCTTCCCCTGTTCAGGTTTAGTGGAGTAGAAGGACGTAGCTGTTTTTATTCCAAATGACACATAACTGGGCATTTAAACACTGATAATGGAAAAGATTAAAGAACTGACCCGACTTCTTGGCGCTGACCCTGGAGTTCTGCCCCCGACAGCCCAAAGCTATCCAAAGAAGGAAGGAGTTCAAAGGATACCTTTTTAGTTTAATACACACATTCTAAGTATCATATAGACGTAGGGTTACTGAAATTGTTGGCAGTAGCCATTTGGACTTCCAGCCTTTCTTTCCTTTGAATCTCAAACCTCCCCAGTGCCTGAGATGATATAGATCATGACTAAAAGATAGTGTGACACATGACTTCAGATCAAAGGACACTTTTTAGAATCAGTCATTAATCAACCACAAGAAGAAAGCAGACCTGCGATTCCATTATACACACACATTATCTGACTGACATCAGGTCCATAAGACTGAGTTACATTGTTTTCCATATTTCTTTATTTGCTGTAAAATTACAAAAGACCAGCAAATAATGCATGTTTTGTTATGGTATTAGGGACCTCTGAGATACTAACAAGACACGCTTGCGATACTGTGGAAGTGTTTGCAAAAGGATGGTACACAGAATGGGCTTTTTCTGCACCACTAATTAACTGTTCAAAGTACAGATGGGACCAACCACAAACCACTATGACGCTGTAGTTGGGCGCCTTTTGCTCTTGTTGTTTCCTTTTCTTCCACCAGAGGAAAGTTTGAAGAAGGGAGATGAAAGTGAATAGGAAGCTTCCATCTCTGGTGCCAGTAGGGACAGGCCTGGAAGAGTGAAGAAAAGACTAGCTTTGGAAATATGTGCTGCCACGGACTCTCAACACGCCTTTTCTCTTAGAAATGGAAAGGAGAGCTAATGCATCCATAGTGGAGGAAAACCTACGAACCTAGCCCAGCACAGCTGCCACAGCCCACGGCCCAGTCTGTTGTCACTGAACACTCTGAAAGGATCACCGTCACCGAACTTGTGGCAAAAGACATAGGTGTCTACAGGAAGGACTACCAGGGGCAAAGAAAGAAGAGGAAGAGGAAGTGGGAGAAAGGGGAGAGGAGGAAGAGGAGAAAGAAGAGGAAAAGAAAAAAAGAAGAGGAAGGGAGAAAAAGGCTACATACGATTGATTGAAGTGTATTTAAAACAAAAACTCATGAATCACTCTTGCAATGAATGTAAGGAGGAAGAGAATTAGCTCAAGAAAAAAAAAAAAAAGAATGAGCTCCTCTTAGAAAAAACAAAAATGAGGCAGCCATTTAGTAGAACACTACTGGAAAAATTTGAAAAGGGTAATGTTTACCTGACTTTCCTGTACTTTAACATAACAGAATAGCCCTGGTTATTAGAGAATGATTGCTTTTTAATGAAGCATTCCAGTCAGAAAATGTAAAAAAGATGACAAGTAGAAAATGGACCCTAATGAAAAATTCATGCACGCAGTGATAATAAGTGAAACTACGAGAGAAAAGAGTGAGGGGACCTTCACAATGGTGAGTTCAGGCTGTCACCTTGTGAAACCACTGATCGCATGCAGGCACCACAAGGCTGAAAGGCAGGCAGTAAGAAGCCGTGGCTCCGGGAGACAGGGGTAAGCACCCACGTCCAGCCAGTGTGTATTCCTTCTGACAGGGACAAGGTCCAGCCCAACCTCTAGCACAAGTTCCAGTTCCAGGATTCAGGAACAAATGAAGTGAAACCACAGGAAACAGGTTCAGAATAAGGGACAGATTTGTAGGGCCACTGACTTGGTTTCTCTCACAAGCCAGATTATTAAGTTTCTAAAGGGTAAAACTAAGATTCAAATTTAAACTCAAGATTGTATTTTCTTCTCCTAAAACATGTTATTTGAAAGAGGGTGAAAAGTGAGTAAAGAGGGTACATTCTTTTTTTGGAAGGAGGCTAGTTATTTTTGTTTTGAGCACAAAAAAGACAATTTGATACAATCTCCTAGTTTTGTTACTTTTGTCTTTACAGATGCTGCCATTGGCTTTCTACACTATACACTCACTCCTGCAGCCACTCAGCATTTATATGGATCTGACTGCTTAGGGACACTGGCTCTCGAGCTAGGGACCTTGTATTAATTCAAATCCTGTCCCCTAGTTCCTATGGTATTGGGCAAGTTACTAATCTGTCATCAGTAAAAGCCAAGCAGACTACCATTCTAATAGGTTTTATTTATTTATTTATTTTGTATTTTAGTACAGGGTCTACAGGGTCTCACTACACAGATTAGACTCATAGTGGTCCTCCTGTTTTCAGCCTCCCAAGCATCTGGGATTACAGATGCGCGCTACCATGCCCAGTCTTAATAGGTTTTTGTGAGAATATGAGACTACAGCTTTAAAATTTTTAGAACAGTATCTGGCACAGAGTAAGTATACAGAAAATGCAATAATAGCCATTGTGTTTTGCTTTTACATTTTAACATCGTGCCATATTGAGGAACCAAGAAAAAATACACGCTTCCCTTGGACATACTGGGCACTATAGCACATTGGGGGGCATTTTTCCAGCAGTAAATGGCCATTAATGCTATTTGGTAGAATACATGATTAAGAAATTTTACAATCATACATACAAATCATGGGATGACCTTTGTCACCGAGGGCAGTGGTATCCACTAAGATTTTTTGAGATGATGAAAATGTTCTGTATCTGGACTGTCCAAGGTATGGTAGCCACTAGCTACGTGGGCAGCTGAGCACTTGAAATGTGGCTACTGTGGCTAAGGGCCTAGATCTTTGATTTATTTAATTCTAATTAATTTCAGCTACCTGTGGTGGGTAACTATTGTGTTGCCCAGTGCAGCTCTACTGTATATATACAGTGATTGGGAGAGAGAAGATTTCTTAATTTTTTTTTTTTTTTTTTTTTGTCTGTGCTTTAGGACAGGGTCTGCAGGGTCTACAGGGTCTCACTACATAGATCAGACTCATAGTGATCCTCCTGTGTTCAGCCTCCCAAACAGTGGGATTACAGGCGGGTGCCACCACACCCAATCTCAACTGCCATCTCAGTGTGGGGCTGGCATAGCATGCAGGGGGAATTGAACCCCAGCTGATGTGTCTGCCTAAACAGGTGCTTTAATCTGCCGAGCTACTTAGCCAGCTCAAGATTTCTTAAATTCTAAGAGGTATGGATTTGTCTCATGCTATGACCTTGAACAAGTCACTTAACTTCTCTCAAACTCAGTTTCTTCATCTGTGAGGTATATTTATAAACTACACATAGGAGAACCTGTACTGTAACAACATGTAACTCAGTTGTGCTCCAAACTTTCTGATCAAGAAGATTATGGAGCCGCAGAGAAATGTGTTCAAGGACCTAAAGTGAGCCTGGGGAGAGTCACATAGAGAGAAAAAACATTTTCTCAAGCTTTCACAGAGAGCAAATTGGTCAAGCAATGGCCGTGACTCATCCTCAGGTCAGACACTGACAAAAGAATATACAAAAGGTGGTACAGGGCTACAGGATAAATCCTGAGAGTACTTGGCTGACCTTATCAGATACAAAAGTTACAATTCTGGGTATATAGGTCTTGCTATATCTTGGTCTTAACCATCCAGTAGAAAAGTATAAAAATGAGGTATATAAAGTAAATCCATATTAATATGATGAGCTGTAAAAGGCTCAAGTCAATAACTTCTGAGGATAACCCACTAATATTATAGACTGCTGGACAGTATTAGATGTTTAGTTGAGGGGGCCGGGGAGATGGCTCAGTGGAATAAGCGCTGCCCTGGCAAGCGCAAGGGCCTGAGTTCAATCCCCGGTTCCACAAAAAAAAAAAAAAAAAAATAGATGTTTAGTTGAATTCAAACACTTATAGTATTTAGATGCCAGTAGAATATTCACCTCTGACAGGACCAAAAAAATTAAAAAATAAATAAAAATTTTTTGAAAAGAAAAAAAATGGAAATAGAAAGAAGTAGTCAATGCTCTAATTAGCTTCATCTCCTTTTTTCCAATTGTTTGTACTTTTTCTTTTCTTAAGTTCTTACACATTGCTCCAGTTTTTTCTTCTTTCAATATCTGGTAATATGAATAGTTGGTTGTAAGACAATACCAAGTATTACAACAAATACTGTGAAATTCATTATTACTTTGTTAAGTAAAATTCTGTATGAGTTGTCAAAAAAATAATAAAAATAAATAAATAAACTGCATTGTTACTATTGCTTACAGCAATAAAATTCTTTGTATAAGGAAATTTCTTGTTATTACACTACTGATTCCATATTCTTTCATTAAAAATGTTCAGAAGTATAGCTCAGTGGCAGAGTGCATACAAGGCCCAGCGTGCAATCCCAGACACCTCCCTCCCAAAACAAAAAAAAAAATTACTGAAAAGAGTGATGACATGTCACTTTTGCAAAAATCAAATATACTTCTTGCAAGTTCTCATAGGGATAAAATCTAAAATTAACAGCAAGAACATAATCGCAATTCTTTCTTTTAGCATTTCATTTACTTATTATTTATTAATGTTTGGTGATGGGGATTGAACCCTGGGCCTCTAGAATGCTCTAAGCCTGAGCCCCCTGCCCGCTTAGTCCTTTTATTCTTTCAAATTGATATATGTTCACTCTTATTTATATTAAGTGCAGGGTTTGTCTACCTCCCTTGTTACAATGTGAGTTTAGGGAGCAAATATTTTGTTTAAAAGTGGAATTGAGTGAAAAACTAAATAGATTGAGCTATTGTGTGTCTCAGCCAATTATACCTTAAACAGGTCTGAGGAGATATTTTCTTTCCAAAAAGTATAAACCTAACTACGCCCCAAACAAAAGTGTTTTATCTCATTTCTATTCACCTGTCTTGCTGAAAATCTATGGAGAAGAGACAAAATATTCAACCTCTTTTAGGAATTCTATGCACTTAAAATTGAGATAAATATATATTGATAACTTCTAAAACTGAAAGTACTTTAGATAGTGAAATAAAAACACAGCCCCAGTAACTTCATTCTCAAATGTACTGTAGTAGCAACATACAGATATGAAATGTGTGCTAAGTTATCATAGAAATAATTGCTGTAATGTGCCATCTACTTTTATAATATTAAAACCTATAATTATAAGATGAAGTACAAAGTTGTTATTCCTTTGTAAAAAAAAAAAAAAATTACACGTTACTACTAAAAAATCTTTGCTTTCTTTCCTGAAATGCCAGAAATTCTTCTGCAAAATAAACACATCTCATCAAGACTCTCTGGAACTAGTATAATTACCAGAGGCAATCCTGGGTAAGATCAAAGAAGCAAAACAGTAATAGGCAATGTGTGACCCCTACCATGTCACCAGAGACCAATTTTTCAACAGGAGAAGAGTCAATAATCCAGAACAGAAAACATTAAATAAGGAGAAATGCTTCCCAAGTGTGGTTACCACATCCATCAAGATTGCCACGGAGATTTCAGTCTCTGTGGTCTTAGAAAACAAACTTGTGGGCATTTATCACAACAATCATTAAAATTTGCATAGAGCACCAGAGGCAAAAAGTAACTTCCCAAATGCAGAGCAGAACTTCAAAAGAGATCGTACCGCACTCTTTCTAATTTCCACGGACTCCTCGTTAAGCTGCGCTGTGGGAAAGGCACAGACCCTGCCTGGGTATTTTGCACATGACACTCACCTCACTTCACTATTGAAGTCCCCCCTGTTTAGTTTTCCTAACATTGTTGGGAAAGATGGCCATGAACACTAACCAGGTAAACATAACTAGTGACCATACATTAAAAACTTGGATCATTTTCTTTTTGGTAATGGCGGGCTACCAAATCCAGAAACAAGGTCCCTTTGTAATGCACTTGATGAATAAAAATTGTAAGGGTGCAAAAAGGAGTAAAGAAATTCCCACCCACAGCAATAGCAATACCATGGATGTACATCTAAACTTGATCATTTGGGGCTGGGGAGATAGCTCAGTAGAACAAGCACTTGCCTGGCAAGCGCAGGGTCCTGAGTTCAATCCCCGGTACCACAAAAATAAATAAATAAATAAAAAATAAAATTGATCATTAGAAATAACTGCCAATTAGATTGTGCTTTGTAATCACCAAACTTCAATCACTTTTCTTAAATATCAGCATCAAACATCTATCTTTCAAATCGGATGTGAGTTTGGTGCCTGGATTACAGATGTGCCCGGATATGATGTCTGCATCTTGTACTATGAATAACCACTACGGAGACAACAATATGCAATGTGTTAATTATTGAAACTGTCCTACTAATCGGTTTTGAAACTGTCTCATTGCTATTTGTTCCTCAATAAAATTAAAACAAACAAACAAACAAACAGAAAACAAATGTGCCCGGAGCACCTAACCTGGGAAACAGTACTGCAGGGAAACGGCGCTGCAAGAGCACGAGGGAGCGAGGGCCGCGGCGCTGGAAGGCCCAGGGACTTCTCACTTGGTCAGCCGCCGGGGCTTCCCTCTTCTTATCTTATTAACATTGCTAATTCCATTGGTCAGTTTTGCCACAATTTCAATGCTACTTAAACAGCTGTGGGGTTTCTCTTGGCAACTATCAGTCACTACACTTAGGTTTCTAAATTAGTTGTTGAAAGGTGTTTTGACCTTGAGAAAAAAGCATGCCCTTAAGCCTCACATCTATGTATGTTTTCTTTTAACAGGAGTAATTATTCAAAAAGGACTGAAAAAAGCAGGCAGATAAATACATTTGTGGCTGTAATATTAATTTAGAAGTTGACATGAAAATGTTTAGCAAAGCCTATTAGATATTCCTCATCACGTCACTTTTTTTCTTACTATACATATTGTTCAATGTGCTTTCGCTTACACGTACATGTAGCCAGCACATAAATTAGAATATCGAAAGTACTGTTCCTTTCAATGGTTCCTTTGTTCTCACAGGTGGCTAACACCTTTCGAAAGCACCCAGTCCTGTACCTGGTCTCAGGTCCCGGCTGGAGCAAGCGCAGGTCTCACCACATTTAGATTATTTTTCCTTTCTCCATCTTTTCAAAGAGAAAAAGTTCTCATCTCACTCCCCAGCCCTAAACCTGCAGCAGGCAAGCACTCTACGACTGAGCTACCCCTCCAGCCCTGCGTTGCTTTTTTTAATTCTCTAAACTTGACGCTGACATTGATTTTTCTTCTGCTGCTGCTACAAAACAAACGAGGAATACGTTTGGGGGAGACACAAGACTCAAGATCAGTTATCAACTAACACCCCCTTCTATTAACTATTAACAACTAAATTTAAAGATCTGTAAGCCAGGACTGGGGTGTGGCTCAGGGACAGAGCTTTCACCTAGTGTGTGTGTGACTCTGTGTCCAACACGCGCGCACACACACACACACACACACACACACTTTCAGAACGCTTACATTTCACATGCTAATTATTTTCTAAATGAAAATAAATTCAAAACACAGCTTTTTAGAGTCATGGGGTCCAATAATCCTCTCCTGTGTGTGGCTGCCATCCCAGGCATGCAGAATAATATTTAAACTAATGTAGGCTTGCTCCTTCCCCTCCCCCCTGCCCCGTTTTACTCTCTGCTTCAAGGGAAGAAAATGTGATCTTTGAGCAGTGCAAACTCCTTCCCCAAGACAGCAACATTAAAATGATAAACATTTTGGGAAGCACAGTACGCTTCAAGCCCTGACTGTCCTTTCAGGCCTATATTGACTCTTCGTGTCCTTGCCAACATTTGGTAAGGATTATCCTGCCATTAGACAAAAGCGAGCATTCCTTAGATAAATCAGGAGTTTTTGCCATGAGACTCATAAAACCTTTTCACAACACAGATTTCCAAGAGAATCCTTTAAGGTTTTAGGAGGCTGCTTCTTTGACTAAGTAACAAAATACACCCTGTGGTGTCTCACTGACCCCGCTCAGCTGTCCTTTGACCTCTTCAATTGTCGGAGCCTAACTCAGGCTGCAGAATTTGCCTCCCATATCAAAAAGGCTAATGCTGCTTCCTCCTAGCACCTGGTGAAACAAAATGCAGCAGTCCCCTCTCTCTCTTCTGCCGCCTCCTCTCCCTCTCTGACTATTTTCCAGATGTTCCAGGCCCAAATGTTGAGCCAATACTGGGTTTCAGTATCTGCGTGGTCACCATGAAGGAACAAACAGGGGCCACGCCGAAGTGGCAATGACCATCTTGTTCTTTTTGGCCTCAAAAGGATACAGCAGGTCATAAAAGAGGAAAAGATCTTTGGCCTCCCTTGGAAATGCCAGGCTGTTTGAGCACATTGTAACCTCCAAAAGGAAAGCAGCCGTGGCCATCAGCCATCGTGGGTTATGTCCCTTCTGATGAACGAGGGTTGCCTGCAGCACTAACTCTAAGTTCTCAATTCTGAGCAAGCTTTTGAGTTTCTTTGACATAGAGGGAGAAAAAGCAGTATTTTTTTCCATTTCTAAATTAAAAGACTTCTAAATTAGTTAAAAAAAAAAACCCTCTCAAATTCATTATGACCTACATCGCTAGAGTGCTATGAAACACATTCAAATACACATATTTGGATTTTTTCAAAAGACAATCACCTAGAAGTCTCTCCTAAGACATCTTGAAAGATAAAATCACAACCAACAAAGGGGAATTACAAGAACCTTGCATTATTATTTTCTTAATTTAGGTATATAGGCAAATACAAAGCTTGCTGTAAGGGGAAAAACCTTTACCACTGTATAAATTTTGTTGGGAAGTAGAGAGCATGAGGAGGGAACAGGCAAACAAAGAGGAGAAGAGTGGACAGAACTAGCTACTTAACCAACCGCAAGACCAAACATAGTAGCTTTATTCACATTCTAAAAATAATTTCCTGAAACAAACTATATCCTGAAGAAAAAATGGGGAGGAGGAAGCATAGATAATTATACAATACCTTGGTTTATTTATTAACATTTTTGAATCATGTTCATGATTAAATTGGGCAGTCAACACTTCAAGGAGCCTGCTGCCTAGATTACAACTTGTCAAGGCTTTTTTGCACCTGTAAAAACATAAAAAAAAATATATATATATATATATATATATATGAGTTAATTTTCAAGTGCATTATATTTTATATTACAATAAACATCCAGTTTTATAAAAATCAGAATTAAAAATTAATGATCAAAGCCTTATGCAACTCCATACACATCATAATTGGCAAATGTACAAATATTTTTCCTTCTCAAATATTCCCCACATAACCACTAGCTATATATACTGAAAAATAATTTCTGTCATTCTTCAGTAAGAATGACACTAAGCTTATTTTCCTCACTAAGCTTACGTTTAGTGAAGGCAGTTGTTGAGTTAATATGTCTAGCCTGGGCTCTGGGGCAGCTGTTACCATGGTGGGAACAGCTCGCAGAATATTTTTGCTTTTAGTAATGAAATTATTTTTATAACTGTTTTTGAAATCAATGCTTTGTTTCTAAGAAAAAGCCTCCAATGAAAAAAGAGCTGCTATTTCCTAACCCTTGAAATATATATTCCTAAATGATGTAGTTGGTTGAAAATTATGGTGTACCCATGATTTTCTTTACTGAACTAGACTATGGTCAATACAGTCTACTGCATGGAAAAATCAGATATATAAATCAGATATATATAGATAGAGAGAATAAAACGAAATAAAAACTATTTGTCATTGATTCTTACATATAACTTAGAAGTAGTTCTAGTCTTTTGAAACTGTCTAAAAAAGAAAACAAAAGCAGATATTTCTAAGAACGTAATAATTTCAATGTTTATATTTTTAATACTAGAATACTTGAAGTGATACTAACTTACATTTTCCAAAAAGCTTGATCTTTATTTTATTTCATATTTATCCTAACTTGAGAGAAAAGGACTATTTTAGATTCTGGAACAAAAAACCTTATCTTACCTCTCTTACTGTCGAAGAATGTCTTCAGGCAAAGGAGCAATTAGAATGCAGGACCTAGACTTCCCAACTCACCTACTTCCCACCCGCACACCCACCCACAGGCAGACATCTTTTCTGAGCCAGGAGCCTGCTATCTACATCCAAACCCAAGATTACCCCGGATGGTCAGCAAGGTCAAACTGCATTACTGCCAATGAAAACTGTATGACTCCACCAGGACCATAATGATTTAATAATAATTAAAAAAAAAAAAAAGCCAGTAATCCAATTCCAAGTCTTTGGAGTCTAAAATTGCTAATTTTTGGCCACGTGCTGAACACTTCACCTGCTAGTAATGACATTTTTGTATTTTCTTCTAATTACACTCGAAGCTAAGACCTTTGGCCCTGGGCCATGGACCCTATTCAGGCTGCACACATTCTCTTAAACGACCTGATCCTTTGTTGTCACTCTTACTCTTTCATCTATTATTTACACCCATAGAGAAGAAAGATGCTCTCCCATTTGTATAGCTTAAAGCTTCTAATCATCTTAATTTCTTTACCTTTCAACCTATGGTCTTTTTCATAGGCAGATGCCAAAAAGTTTGACAAAATCATTTTTCCTCAGTTCCATTCCCTCCTGTCCCTCCCTTTCCTCACTCCGCAGCCAAGCTCCCCTCCTGCTCCTTGTCTTACGCAGGAGACTTTGCATCAGCCTGGATTTACACACTTCGACCTTCCTAAGAAAATGAACATAGTACAAATCTTAACTTGTTCTAAAGAGCAACACAGTTATGTTTCTTTCTCTGATCAAAGGGCTGGAGGTTACTTAAAATAACTTAAAATCTCCCCCAGCCTCCTTTTAAGCATAAGCATAGAATTTCAGAGTTTTCCTATAAAAATGCCACAAACCATTCAGAACACCATGAAGAGGTTAGTTATGGGGCCAAAACTTTTCAAATATCTTAACATGTACAATTGCTCTGTTGCTTACAAAAAAAAAAGAGAAGAAAAAAGAGAAAAATAAAATAGAAAAGCCCAAGGGCTCCATTTTCTATTTAATCTTTATAACATTTAAAGACCACTGTACTCATTCATCAAACAGCAAAATCCTCGTATAAGACATTCTCCATCATTGCTCTTTCTTCCCCAGACTTTTACAAAATGTCCAAACACATTCTGCAAACCTGAGCACAGAACTGTTTCCATGGTGCCGAAGTCGCCCTCAGATCACGCTAGCCACCAAAAGATTCTGATTCCCAGGATGTGTGTCAAACGACATCTGATCCATCTTTGCTCTCTCTCCCTGTACCGCTCAGCTGACTCTTGACTTCTAACAGTGTTTCCTTGTTGCTGGGCCCCTCCGCGGGCCCTGAAGCCCCTTGTCTTTCCTTATTTTCACCATTTGCTTCCACCAGCAGTTCACTGGAGACCCATCCATCTTGCACTGCCTAAAGTGACAGATGCTCCCAGGACCGACCACGCTGCTGAGTGAACAAAAGATAACATCACCTCCAGGAACTCCAGAGAGAATACGACTGCAACCTTAGGACAGGGGCTGACTCGACAGACATTGGGCCATAAAGCTCTTCTAAGTGAAAAAGAAAACAATTGCCACACACACACACACAAATCTGACACAATCAAAGGCAGAGAAGAGTGATTATTTGTGGATTGCTTTTTCACTCTGTAACTCACTTTTCTCCCCAAAGCTTTTATATGGGGCAATTAGCTGGCCAAGAGGCAAAAGAAGTTCTTGGGAAAAGAACCCTCTCTCGAGTATCTTCTTTTTTTCTTCAATATTCAAAGTGAAATTCATTCACATGTGTGGTTCAGGAAATCTGAGGCTTTGGTTCAGCTTTCTTCATCCTGAGCCTTGTTTGCATAAAGCAGGGCCTGGACTCAGACATGCTGACTCAGTTCTACTGCAGTGAAAGGCTCACGCATGCTTTGCAAATTAAAAACACATTAGAAATATAAAAAGCAGCATGTGACACAATGTCAACAATATGTGTAGCTCATATAAAAAAAAAAATAGCTTGCCATTCATTCATTCATCAGCCAGCCTCCAAGTTGGGCTAAAAGGACAGTTAACAAGAGGATTCTGGGAAGGACTGCAGATCTCTCCTAACAAAGGCAGGGTCACATGAACATCTCCCGGCCACAAGCGAAGGACAGAGGAAGCGACAGACAGGGACCGCCTGAAGCCCTCTAGGGCTGGGGGTTTTGCTATTATTTAAAGTGTTTTATTTAAAATCATCATAAAACAATAGGAAATATACAGCCCTCTAGCACTTACAAAAGCATGAAGGGAAAAGTCTGGACACCATAGAAGCAAAACACTAGCCTGGAGGTCAATTAAGAACGCCGCATGATCAATGTTAATTATAGAGATTAACAGCCCATTTTTGCAGTGGACACCAAGCAACACAGAGGAAAACCTCTGCTATCGCAAAACACAGTATCATTCTCAAAAATGGCAAATAATGCAAATATATGTTACCTCTAGGGACAAACTAATCAAGAAAAGCCCACTGTCATTGGAAAGAAGAAATGTGAGCTTTTCTAATGGCATTTGTTTCGTAAAAATATTCTATTTTCTTCTTTAAAAGTTTGTACCCAGAGTCTTTAAGTTATGTTATACTAATTTTTCTTTGGAATAAGTAATGACACTTCTCAGCTCCATTTCCAAAAAAAAATTTTTTTAAATTAAATAAATAAATAAATTTGAAAAATACTTTGTCTCTTGTGTTTGAATTTTTTGAGAGTAAAACATTTTCAACCTGATAAATCAACATGTCCTGCATTTAAACATCTTTTTATGTTTATGTCCCCCGTATTTCCTCCTACACGTCAGCACACCTCTACAAATAAGATACTACAATATTTCACAAGTTGGGGATATTATGGCTTCTGTTTTTGTTTTTGGCTGCCAAAGCAGTGTGAACACCAGGTAATTAAGTGAATAGGTACGATTATAGAACTCAATGGGGAAGGATTAAATAATTATACAGTGTGTGTACCATTTTGTCAAAGACTTGTTCTAGAATGGATTTGATCTTTACCTAGAAGACTTTGCTTAACACACTGTGGCCCCCAAAAGTCCTCTCACAGTGACCGACTGTGGCACCCCTCGCGCGAGAGACGTGACCTTGAGATGAGGCCTCCGGGCAGAAGGCTCAAGAAAGGTCCGATTGAATTATCTGCTTTTAAACACAATAGAACCAATATGCATGCAGCAAAAAAGTACACCCCTGTAGAAAGTCCTTCTGGCTTGACTGATCAAAAACAAAACAAAACTTTCCTTTTTAAAGGCCCCTTCCAGGTCCATCAGTGCCAGAGCTCCGCACAGGAAAAAGATCCATCAAAATGGAACCCTAAAAGGGTCCACCCTTCACCAACCTATTTGCACTTCAAAACCCTGCAAGTCCTTCAGTTAAACCCCAGGGCTGAACCATTTCAGTAATAACAGAGGGGGCCAGAGGGGATTTATCTCTGTATGCTTCTGGACAGGGTTGTCTAGGAAGCTTCCCTGCCCGGACTCGTCCCTCCCCCAGGTCCCCACCTCGGTTCCTACAGCCTGGGGTCTGCAATCCTCACAAACAGCTCCGAGGCCCCTTCCAGTCAGACACAGGAGCCGTCTGTGACTCAAGATTTGGGCAAATTGTCCTGGCAGTGATTTAGCAAAATGGAAAGCTGCTGAGTAATCAGAGCATGGCGAACACCAGGTTGAACCGCACGCTCTCTTTGTCATAAACTGGGGAAGAAGAGAGACTTCTTCGCCGCAGCCTCTTCTCACACGTGTTTATTGTTATCTGAACTTCTTAAACTTTTCCTGTCCCATACCCTGACAGGTGCTCCCTCTGTGCCACATCGGCCAACTTTCTGCAACGTGGGGCATTTGTCTGAATTTAAATTCTTGCATCGTAAGATATTTTCAAAAATACAAAAACCTAGAGATTTCACAGGTCACAGATACCTGGGTCAAAAAGACCTAAAAACATATTAATAGACCACTGTAATTCAACTGATTTATTCTACCCTTTTTATCAAATATGCATAATTATGGTCTGCTAGTAAAAGAAACACTGAATAATGTTAAGTTATTTAAATGAGGCCCCAAAGTCATCAAATGTGAAATATAGTGGTTATTTCTTTAAAAAGAGAAGATTTTTGGCATGAGACATGAGTTGTCTCTCATAACTGTGAATAAAAACCATATGCAATTTTCCCTGCCTGTTCACTTTTTTGTTTTATTTAAGAGAGCTCATTTTTCTGATTGATTCTGATAAATTCCATCTACATGTCATATTAATGAGCTGCACAAAATAATTCTGGTAGTGATTACAATTGAACAAGTTGAAAGTTTTCTGAGATTATTTCACTAACTTCATACTTTTACAAACTCAAAAAATTAATTCATTTTTAAAAATATGAAATAT
>NW_004524651.1:3227306-3290262 GCF_000260255.1 Octodon degus
TGTGCTTTGCTAAGCTTGTTCTAAGTATAAGTAGGTGCTTTAGACCACTGAGCCATCTCACCAGCCCCAATGTATTTCATTTTAAACCTGTGAATAAAATCTCACAAATAAGAAAAATAATATATGATTGATAGTAAATGTAAGAAATACAGGACTGGCCAGATAGTTCAGCGGATTAAAGCGCCTGCTTAGGCAGATGGAGGGACACAGTTCCATTCCTGGCTTGCTGTGCCAGCCCCGCTGCCAGGGCGCGCTGAGATGGTGATTGAGACTGGGCATGGTGGCGCATACCTGTAATCCTAGTGCTTGGGAGGTTGAAAACAGGAGGATCACTATGAGTCCGATCTGTGTAGTGAGGCCCTGTACTAAATACATTAAAAAAAAAAAGAAAAGAAAAAATTTTTGCCAACTGACAGGGATTATTTACGTTTTGGGAGTCACTTATCAATAAAAGTCATTTAAAGACCTATCACAAGCTTTATATATGCTTTATGTATAAACGTTTTTCATTTTCAGATCCTCAAATACTGCAACTTTTAGAAAAACTAGTCTTAGAAAATGACTGTACACTACAAGATCAACAAACCTCAGATTTATATTTGACATGACATAAAAATTCAAATTGTATATATGAAACCACGGAAAATAAGCAACTGAAAGCTAAGTGATATGAATTTTTTTTGGGGGGGGAAGACATGAAATTTTATATCACTGAAGCAAACTTTGTCATTAATAATATTTATAAAAACAAATTTCTTAACCTATCACAGAACATTGAAAAAAAAAAAAAGCTTTCCTCAGAGAATCAACAGAAGTAATTGATCCACCAGAGAGGAAATATTCAATCTCCATTAAATATTTATTAGAGCAATAGATTGTTAGGTGCCATTTAGACCTAAAGGAAGAACTAGCCCCTGTGTGGTAGGAGAACTGAATGCACAAGGGGCCACTCTCGGGCTGGGAACTAGGCGTCAAAGTGACCATACTAAAAACTAGAGATGTGCTATAAAGCGTATGTTACAACTCTGAAATCTGATACCAAAGCAAGTGGCACTTAAGGGAGCAGTAACTTTAGGAGCGTCTGACGGGGCACGCATCTTGATTTCCTGTTAACGAAGCATAATAAGTCTGTATGCAGGATCTATGCTCCCAACTCCGCCACTCTGCCAGGATGCTGTCTTCCCTGGGCCTCCATCTCTTTTTTTATTTTTAATTTTTTGTTTTTGGTGCTGAGGACCGAACCCAGGGCTTCCAGCTTGCTAGGCAAGCATTCTACCACTGAGCCAAATCCCCAGCCCCTGGGCCTCCATTTCTGTATCTGTGAAAAGAGGAGGAATTAAAAGTAATACACAGTATTTAGATTGAACACAAAATAGTGGACTCTACAGACAACATAATCTCATACATGGAAAATCCCAGAACTCCATCAAAAAATTTACTAAATCTAATAGGTCTAGTAAAGCTGATGCACAGGCCACAAAACAAGCCTACAGAAATCAGCGGCCTTTTTGTTTGTTTTGGGAGGCAAGGTCTCATGATATAGTTCAGGCTGCCCCTGAACTATGTAGCTGGGCTGGCTTCAACAGCACAGTGATCCTCCTGCCTCAGCTTCCAAGTGCTGGGTTTATAGACATGCAACACCATGCCGGCTAAGTGGTATCTTCATATACTAACTACAAGCAATCAAAAAAAAAAAAAAATTAAGGAAACAATCCCATTACTATAGCAAGAAAATTAAATGGTTAAGAATAAAGTCAGCCAAAAAAGTGGAAGATCAGTACACTATAAGCTGTAAAACCCTGGTGAATACTATTAATACAGATAAATGAAAAGACATCCTGTGTTCATGCGCTAGAACAATTAATATTGTTAAAATGCCCATGTTAGTCGAGACGATCTACAGATTCAGTACAACCACTATCAAAATTCCAGTATTTTTTACAGAAAGAGGAAAGCCATCCTAAAATCTGTATGGAGCCACAAGAGACCCTAAATAGTCAAATAAATTTTGAGACCAAACCAAAAAAGTCTAGAGCCATTGCTCTTCCTGACTTCAAAATTGACTAAAAAATTATAATCAGAACCATATGGTATTTTAAAAATCATAGTATTGACATAAAAACACTGATATGAAAATAGAGAGCTCAGTCACTATCAACTGGTTCCCAACAAACATGACAGGAATACACAACAGAAAAATCAATCAATAAATGAATAAATGGTACTGGGCATACTGGATAGCCACATACAAAAAGTGAAATTAGACCCTTCTCTCACACCACATCTAAAAATCAACTCAGAATTAGAGTACAAAAAAATCAACTCATGGCTGGGGAGATAGCTCAGCAGTCTAAGCGCCTGCCTGGCAAGTGCAAGGACCCGGGTTTGATCCCCAGTACTGCATGCCCTGCCAGCCCTCTGCTAAGCTAGCCACCAAAACCTGGCGTGGTAGTGCACACTTGTAATCCCAGAGCTGGGGAGGCTGAGACAGGAGGATCACAAGTCTGAGCTGCAATCAAGACCCTACACTAAATAAATAAATGACTTAAAAATTACAAAAAAAAAAATCAATTAAGGGGCGAGGGAGATGGCTCAGTGGAATAAGTGCTTCCCTAGCAAGCCCAAGGGTCTGAGTTCAATCCCCGGTTCCACACCAAAAAAAAAAAAAAAAACACACACACACACAAAAAAAACAATTAGAACTTAAAATGTAAGACCTGGAATTGTAAAACTATTTCAAAATAAAATAAAACAGATGAAAAGCTTCATGACACCGGTCTAAGCAACAGTCCTTTATTTTTTATTTATTTTATTTTGCTTTAAATATGATTCCACCCGAGCATGGCGGCACATGCCTATAATCCTAGGACTCGGGGGTTTGAGGCAGGAAGAATGCTGAGGGTTTGAGCCAGCTTGGGCTACACAGTGAGTTCAAGGCCATCCTGCACTCCATAGTGAGACCAGGACCCTCCCCAAAATGTATATACGATTCCAAAAACAGAGGCAGCAAAACAAATTGCCAAATGACATGAAACTTCAAAGCTTCTCCACAGCAAAGGAAACAATCAACAGAGTGAAGAGACAACCCAAAGAATGAGAAAAAATATTTGTGAACCACACATTCAGTAAAGAGTTAAAATCCAAAACAAAACATATTTGTTTTGTTGCTGTCAAACAACAGCAACAAAACAAATAACCTGATTTAAAAATGGGCAAAGAATCTGAGTAGGCATTTCCTAAAAGGAAACATATAAATGCTGGTAGGTATATAAAGTACTCAGTATTATAATCACCAGGAAAATGCAAGTTAAAACCACAAGGGGACATCATCTTACACCTGCCTTTTTTTTTTTTTTTTTTTTTACAAAAAAGATGAATGCTAACAAGTACTGGAGAGGATGTGAGAAAAAGGATCCTTGTACGCCACTGGTAGGGAGGGAAACCCATACAGTTAGTATGGAAAAGCATGGAGGTTCCTCAAAATATTAAAATTAACACTACCATGATGTAGTGACCCCACCACCGTTAGTCATAAAAAATTGCTCTTTTTAGTCACAGCTTTGGCCATTTTCTGCAAATTCAATTACTGCTGTTCAACCATAGTCAAAAACTGTAAGTGGAAATGTCCCCACATAAAATAATTCATAATTTTTACACAACTTTTTTTTTTTTTTTTTTTGGCAGAACCGGGGATTGAACTCAGGCCCTTGCCCTTGACAGAGAAGCGCTTATTTCACTGAGCCATCTCCCCAGCCCCACATATACTGGGTTCCCCTCCTCTGGCCCTTTGTTTTTTAGTCATGTTGGCAAATTGCTGGAAGATACCAGTTCTGTGGAATCGGGGATTGAACTCAGGTCCTTACACTTGCCAGGCAAGCACTTACTCTACTGAGCCATCTCCTCAGCCTTTACACAACTTTTTAATAGTACATTCTTTTCTTTAATAGTACATTCTTTTAATTGTTCTATTTTATCATTAGGCATTATTGAGCTCTTACTGTTATAATGTATAAACTTTATCACAGATATGTTTGTATGGAAAAAACCATAGTACACACAAACAGTCCCCAAATTATGAGGGGTTCACTTAACAATTTTTGTCTTTATAATGATATGAAAGTAATATACATGGTAGAAAATGTATTTTGAATTTTGATCTTTTTCAGGATAGCAATACACAATACAACACTTTCTTGTGCTGCTGGGAGGAGGCAGGAAGCCTGCAGCACCTAGCAAGCCACACCATCATGAGAATAAATAACCCACATTGTACAAGGCGCTGTTGCTGACCTATGATGCTTGGTGTTACTAAATGTACTTTCAAGTTACAATACTTTCAACTTATAAAGGGTTTACTGAGAGGTAACCACATAAATGTTGAGGAGAATCTGTATAGAGTCGAGTACTATTTGCAGTTTGAGGTATCCATTGAGTTTTAGACTATGTTCCCTGTTGATAAGGAAGGAAATTATACATATATCCTCAAAGAAAAATGAAAATAGTATCTTGAAGGCATGTCTGCATCCCTAGGTCTACTGCAGATTATTCCCAATAGCCAAGATATGGAACCACCCTAAATGTCCATCAGAGGATCAATGGGTAAAGAAAATGTATATATACAGAAGGGAATACTATTCAGCTTTAAGAAAGAAGGAAATCTAGTCGTTGGGACAACATAAATGAACCTGAACTTGGAGGACATTAAATCAAGGGAAGCAGCCAGGCACAGGATGGTAAATGCCACACCATCTCACTTACATGTGAAACTCAAAAAGGTCAAGCTTAGAAGCAGAGACTGCGCTGGTTGCCATAGGCTGGGCCTGAGGGAGGGAGGCATGGGAGGTGTTGGTCAAAGGATGCCAAAACTTTGGTCAGGAGAAATAAGTTCAAGATATCTACTGTATAATATGGTGAGGACAATTAGCATAAATGTATTAGGTATTTGCATACTGCTAAGAGAACTGGAAAAAAAATATATATATATATATTTTTTTTGAGGTGCTGGGGATTGAACTCATGGCCTTATGCATACCTGGGAAATACTTTGCCAATGAGCCTAAGCCCTAAAGAGCAAATATTAAGGGTCCTCACCACAAAGTACTTATAAATAAGGTAATGATATGCTAATTGTCTTCATTCTGTCATTCTATAATGGATATATATTTCAAAACAGTATGCTACAGGGCTGGTGAGATGGCTCAGTGGTCTAAAGCACCTACTTGGAACAAACTTGGCAAAGCACAGGGACCGTGGTTCGATCCCCCAGCACCACATGCCAGCCAGCCCCGCCCCCTGGTGGGCTGAGCTGGCCACACACACACACACAATAAATAAATAAATGGAAAAAAAATTAAAAAAAAAAAAAAGCCAGTATGCTACAGGCTGGCCAGATAGCTCAGCAGACTAAAGTGCCTGCTCAGGCAGAGAACAGCGGCCCAGGGTTTGACCTCTGGAGTGCCGTGCCAGCCCCGCCCCCGGGGCGCACTGAGACTGCAACTGAGCCTGGGTGTGCTAACGCACACCTGCAATCCCAGTGCTTGAGAAGCTGAACACAGGAGAATCATGAGTCCAGTCTGTGTAGTGAGAACCTGTAGACCCTGTACGAAATACAAAAAAAAAAAAAAAAAAAAAGGCAACAAAAAACCTCAACAGAAATAACATTGTTACATATATATATGTATATATATATATATAATTTATATGTTAATTAAAAGAAGACATATTTTGAAAAAACACTATGGAAGCAGGGAGGAATGCCCATTCACAACTCAACCAGAATATTACCTAAGAAACATCTAAATGACAAATGTGTGGCAACATTTTAATTGTTAAACTTTATGAGGTGATTAAAGTGAAAATTTACACACAGGGAAAGATTTACTAGGTTTCTTAAAGCCTAATCATTATAAAAATGCAGACATATTTTTCAAAAAAAGATAAACTTACATAATTCTAATTAACATAATAGGTTTTTTGTGGAATTTTATTACATAAAACATCCATAAATTCGTAAGGAAAAATTATTAAAGAATAAATGAGGGGGAAAAAATCTTTAGAAAGACTCTACAGACTGTTAATCAGAACCATGTTAGATATTCTGAAGAAAGAACTGTGGGTCATTAGACTTCATCTCACTGAACTCAGTGACGCTTTTCAGCTTTCACTGAACATGACCTTATGATACTTTTTTTTTTTTTTTGTTATGTATTTGGTACAGGGTCTACAGGGTCAACAGGGTCTCACTGCATAGATCGGACTTGTAGTGATCCTTCTGTTTTCAGCCTCCCAAGTGCTGGGATTACAGGGGCGCACCGTCAAGCCCAGTCTCAATCGCCTTTCATTGCCCCTGGGGAGCGGGGCGGGGCCAGCGGGTACCCCTGGGATCGAACCCCGTCGCAGCACCTATGATACATTTCTGAAAATCCCTTTCCCTTCCACTGGATTCCATGTCTGTGTTTGCAGCTTTTCTCCGTCCAGATAACTGCTTCTCAGTTTCCTTCATGCACCCAAAGTGTGCTAGCAGCTCCACGGAGCTTGGTCTGCGGGCCTACTGATTGGCACCTCCTGTGTAAGCCCCACCCACAATAAATCAGGGCTGGCTTTTTTTTTTTTCTTTCACGGAACCGGGGATTGAACTCAGGCCCTTGCACTTGCCAGGCAAGCACTTCTTCTACTGAGCTATCTCCCCAGCCCCTGGGCTGGCTTGTTTAATCAATAAACTATTGAACAAGAGACAGTGTACGGCTTCCGAGGTCATAGAAGATCCTGCGGCTTCTGCCTTAATCTCTTGATTCCTTGCTCTGAAGGACATGCCACAGAGACCTTGAGGCACCTCTGAGGAGTGGCCTTCGTGGGCAGCAACTGGGGCCCCTTTCCAAGAGCCAGCACCACTTAATTAACTGACCTCCTTGCCTCCTCTAGCACCTTCAATCTCCCCTGCACATTACAGTGCAAATAAATTCAATGCGATCCTTTGCTGGAACCTTCAAGAGTTTACATTGTCCTTAGGATAAAAATCAACATCCTTAGGATCCCTGCTCACACGCCAGCCTTCTCTTTTTCTTCCAGCCTCCTCTTGCACTGTTCTCTTCCTAAACATCTTGCTATAGCAGCACTGATCAACCCTTAAACACCTACGATCCCTCTGACGGCATTGCCACTACTTCACCTTTCACGTTTGCCTTCTTCATTGGAGATCTTAACTCCAGCACAACTCCTGACCCCCTCAGGCCTGGACTGCCAGCTTGGACAGAGCCATGTGCATTTCCTTCCTGACAGTGAACTCATTTCTGATTTGTACAGTAACTTGTACGATTAATTAACTTTTGTCATCCCTATGAGAGACTTGCTAGAGGAGGCAAGAAGGTTGGTTAATATACATTGTTTACTGATTAAACAAGCCAGCCCTGATTTATTGTGGGTGGGGCTTACACAGGAGGTGCCAATCAGTAGGCCCGCAGACCAAGCCCCGTGGAGCTGCTAGCACACTGTGTGCGCGCGAAGGAAACTGAGAAGACATTAGCTGGATGGAGAATATGCTTTTCTGGCTCTGCCTGCTATTGAAATTGCAGTACCTCTGTGATATTCTCTAACACAAGAGAATTATTTTTAATAATTATAAATATTTTTTGAATAATATTCTGTATAGAGCTGGTCAAAAAATGAAAAACTCACTGTTCAAAGTCCCAAAACACTTTATTGAAATTGAGTTATTGTATAATAATAACAACACATTTATATTTAATGATCTTGATTTTTTTTTGGCGGAACCAGGAATTGAACTCAGGCCTTCGCGCTTGCCAGGGAAGCGCTCATTCCACTGAGCCATCTCCCCGGCCCATGATCTTGAGATAATGATCAACATTAAGAAACATATTAGACACTAAAAATAAATTCCAGAGAGAATAAGATTGTTTATGCTTATACATAAATATATTTATAAATCCACCTATAGCAACTATGAAAACCCAAGAAATAGATTTATTTATTTGGTACAGGGTCTCACTGCGATGCTCAGACTCATAGTGATCCTCCTGTTTTCAGCCTCCCCAGCACTGGGATTACAGGTGTGTGCCACCACGCCTGGACTCAGTGGCCGGGTCAGTATGCCCTGGGGGTGGGGAGATAGGGTGGGGGGGGCTTCATGGCATGTGGTGCAGAGAATCAAAGCCAGGTCCCCACCCTTGCCTAAGCAGGTGCTTAGTCCACTGAGCTATCTCATCAGCCCCTTTTTTAATTTTTTGAGACAGGGTCTCCCTAGGTTACTAAGTTGTGCAGGCTGGACTCACACTTGCCGCCCCCTGCCTCAGTCTCACTGTGCCCTGGGATTCCAGGTGTGAACCACCAAAAGCAGCTGAAGGAGTGTTTTTAAAAATTTAACCATGCTGCAAACTTAACCCCTGTGTCATTTTCTGTTATTACCATCATCATAACTACCCTTATTGACTCTGCACATCTGATATTGAAAACACTGACTTTCTCATTTGACGCATCTTTTGTCATTATTTAATTATTGTTTGTTCATGGAGACTGCGTCTTGCTATGCAGCTCAGTCTTCCTTGAACTCACTGCGGCCCAGGCTGTGGTCGAACTTGCGGGACTCCTCCTGCCTCAGCCTCTCCAGTCATGGAATCAAAGGTGTGCACCACCACGCCCAGCATCTCCTTGGTGATGTATCAGGTGATAGACACAGCTGATGAATGTTCACAGAGTAAAGACTATTTAAACGCTCCGATTCACTTCCAGTCTCCTCCTATATAGTGTTTACTGTCCCAAACTAGGGAATATTTTATGTGTTTGTACAAATTACTTATTTATGTAGAGTTCTACAGAAACTTTCCACCGTGACACAAGAAGTACTCTGAAATGGACAACCCCCAGGACAAAACACAAATTACACTACTGAATGTTTGAAAACTTATTAGTGATCTTTCTGTGCCAGTTGAAATATATTGTCAGTCACAGATACCCAAATATAGTGTCAATTTCTATCACCTTGGCTTTGCTGTACAAGGACGGCTGTATCCAGCTGTGTGCCTTCGTTAACGTGGTCCATCTCCCTCCCTCAGCTTTCTGGCTGTTCTTAATTCTCTTAATTCTTTTCTTTCTTTGCTCCCCTTCAGCTTTTCCTTCGTAACCCCTCGTCATCTACCACAGTTGGCACATAAGAAACAAAGATGTCCTTACAACATTCTACCTCTTAACTTCTTGAATAGATAATATATTTACCTGTTGAAATATATACAAATGTAGTATTCTGAGTGCTCCCAACACAAAGAAATGATAACTGTCTGAGGTGACAGATAGCCCCTTATCAGATCTAATCAATGCCCACTGCGTCTGTGTATTAAAATGTCACAGGGTACTTCATAAATAAGTATAATCATGTGTCAGTTAAAAATAAAAATCTATTTAAAATAGATGAATTAGGTTAAAAAGTCATTCTATAAATAAAAATCTTGAAGTGAAAAAGAAAGTAAAGTGTCCCTTCAACTTCTTGTCAGTCTCTCTTCATAGTAAATGACTTTTGTTAGTTTTTAAAGTAGATATCCTGGGGTCAGCAGTCTAAGCACCCGCCTGGTAAGCGCAAGGACTGGGGTTCAATCGCTGGTACTACATGCCATACCGGTCCTGCACTGTGCCGACTACCATAACCAGGCATGGTGATGCATGCCTGTAATCCCAGTGCTGGGGAGGCTGAGACAGGAGGATCACTTCAAATCTGAACTGGGTAGCGAGACCCTATACCAAATAAATAGATAGATAGATAGATAGATATCCTTTATATTTTTAAAATGTGTGTATAAACAAGAACAAAAATGAACACACACAATTTTGTACCTTACTTTAAGCTCTGAAATCCTGGGAAGAACTGAGGGAATAGTTCAGCAGAAGCACTCTGGGCCAGCAAGGTCCTGGGTGTGGTTGGGAGCACTGAAAAAGTGAGATCTGGCCCTATAAGCAGTAAAGCTCTTGTCATTTGCTGTGGCCTCAGCAAACTTCCTGGCAGGTACACACCATGATCATTTTCAAGTAGTCCATTAATGACGGACACTTAAGTTTCTAATATTCGTTATTACTAAAGAGAGTGTAATAACCTTTCTGTACTAATACAAATGAATTTGGGATTCAGTGGATAAATTCTTCAGAAGTGAAAGTTAACAGTTTAAGTTTTGTTAAATATCACAAACTGCCCTTCGTAAGGGTTGAACCGATTTATGCACCCAATAGTAGTTTATATATGCCCAGATTGTCACCAACGTAGAATATTATCTAGTTTTGTATCTTTGCCAATCTGAAAAATAGGAAAACAATTTTCACTTTCTTTTATGAATGAGATTGAGTTTATTCCAAGTGTTTAACTTGAATTTTCTTCTCTGAAATGTTTTCATCCATTTTTTGAGTTCTTGGTTTCATTAATCATGTATGAGAGTTTATATATTGAGGAATTTTATCTCCTGTGTGTAAATTACAACATTTCCCCTCCATTGGCCAAAAGTTTTGAGTTTGACCATGCTTATGCTTGCTGCTTTTCCAGGTAGACACTTTTAATTCTCCTTTAGTACTATGGAGAAGCACGCTAAGGGTCTTTTGAATGCTAAGCAGGTGCTTCTCACTTAGCTACCCCCTTACTCCTCAGTTTCAACTTGGTTTTGTTGAAAATAATCTCACTCACTATGTAGCCCAGGTTGGTCTTGAACTCACAGAGATCCTCCTATGTCAGCCCCCAAGAGCTGGGATTAGAGGGGTCCTCTCTTGCTACTATAACACGGGCAGAAACCCAGAACTCCATTCTCACCTGAGAACAGCAGAGGCGGCGAGGGTGAATCAGTAGGATGGGCTTGAAGCCGCCACCAGGAGCCTGCAGTTCCCACACCCATCCTCTCCTGCTTTCCACACCTGCTCTGTGTTTAGTCCACTGCTGAAGACAGGACCCAGTCGGCTCTTATTGCTTGCTGAGGACTCCTATATCATGGCTGCACAGTATTTTCTGAGTTGCTGTCCTCAAATTAGAGAAGTCTGTAAAGCATCACTTTTGCATTCTGCACTCCTCTTAATCTCAAAATGTCAACTCATATCCAAAATCAACACCCCAAGACAAAACTCATTATGTATTATTAAAGTAAAAGTCATTCCATTTCCCTGGTTGCATGATTTTATTCACTTAGAAAATATGTGAACTATCCTGGGAATAATGGTAAAGGCCAGCCCTAATCTCAAGGAGATCCCAATCCAAAGGTGACAGCATGTCTGTAAGGCAATAAATTGTCACCAGAAATAAGGACAAAGTGCTACAAAAGCTTACAGAATATAGCAACTCCATCTGGAGAAATGGAGATGACATCAAAGAAAAGGTGACATTTGGGATGGCTTTACAGGACACCATGGGAATTCATGAGACAATTAGCAGGGCCTCCCAGGTCAGGAGAACACACTGCCAAAAGCATGAGATATTTTAGAAACACTGTTGGCTGTGTGTTGCTTAATTCCTGGAGGGTGGGGATGAGTGGCAGCAGAAGAGGGAAAAAAAACAAGTTAGATCCAGTCTGTAAATATGCTTTAAACCAAATTAGGGAGTTGAACTTAATCCTAGAAATAAGAGAATGCCAATGGAAGTTTTCAGAAGCAAAATTAACGAAATTAGCCTTTTAAAAAAATACAGGTGATTTTGGTGGTCATGTAAAAGTTGGATTAGAGGCCAGACCCAAAGTTTTTGTAAGTCTGGGAAGAGGCAGTTGTTCGGGGTGGAGGGCAGGGAGGCGGGGGAAGTGAGCACTGTCAGCAGGCTCTTACAGCTCAGGACTGTCCAGGAGTGGGCTCGGAACAAGCGTCCATGCAGACAGCAGCAGCAGCAGCACTGAGAGCTGCCACTGCCACTGCTGTGATCACCTAGTGACCACCCAGGCGGGAAGGTATGCGGAGTAGGAGAGAGCTGAAAAACACTGCTACTTGGGAGTTGAGGAAAGGAGGAGGAGAGCACAGCAAGAAGATCAAGATGGGCATGAGAGAAGGTTGGCAACTGTGGAAATGGTGAGATGGTAGCGAGGAATAACTCAAAGGAGGGACGCTTGCTGAATGAGGTTCTTCCTACAAAGCAAAGGGCAAAATGATGACGCTGAAGAGAGGAGAGGACTCATGGCACAGGCCTTACAAGGGAGAGCAGAAGGAGCAAGGATGGAAGCCAGAAGGATGGCAGACACCGGCACTGGCCCTGATGGTCCCAGAGAGGTTCGTGAGCTTTGGACTATTACCTCCTAATTGTACGAGACCAAGAAAGAAACTTCTAACTTATTGAATGTGTTCTGTCATTTGTAGACAGCTGTAACTGATACAAAGAGAAGGGAGGAGATGGAGGAGGAGGAAGAAGTAGAGGAGGAGGAGGCGGTGGCACTGGCGGCGGTAGCAGCTTCCATTTCACCTTTCGAGAGGTTCCTCTAGTGGCAGTCTGAGAAGGATTCATGAGGAGACAGAGAGGACTCAGTGAGAATGTTCAGAAAATGTTGAGTACAGTTGCCTGGGAGACCAGGAGAAAGTTATCTTGGAGAGACGCTGACAGCCTGGATGGGTATATGATGGTGCAAACACAGAGCGCAGGGTGGACCTGGGAAATGCTTAGGGATTAGTGACTGATGGCCCAGGCAAGGGAGGAAGCAGCCCAGGTCTCTGTGCATGATGCTCCTCTCCCTCCCTATACGTCACAGATAATTCAGGCCCACCTCAGAGGCTCAGTCAACACTCAGGTACCGAGTACCTTCTTTGTGTCAAGTCCTGCAGACACAAAAGTGAGCAAATTGGAAATCCCTGCCCTGAAAGATACTAAAGATACCAATGACTGATACTTTGGGTGTGATGTACCATTTAATCCCCAAGACAGCCTGTAAGGCAGCATGTACAACTATTGTCCATACTTTTTAGATGAGATAAGCAAGTCTTAGAAAGTTTAATAATTTGCTCAAGGTTCCACAGCTAACTGATAAGTGGTAGAGTCAGCCAGGAATTAGATATGGAACTATCTCATTTCAAAGCCATGTTGGGCCGGGGAGATGGCTCAGTGGAATAAGCACTTCCCTGGCAAGCTCAAGGGCCTGAGTTCAATCCCCAGTTCCACCAAAAAAAAAAAAAAAAAAAAAGCCATGTTGCTAATCATTTGGCTATGTATGCTACCTCTCATGTAATTATATCTCATGTGTTAAAGAGCTATGACAATGGAGCTACTGGCTTGATTTACTACAGCTTCATAATGGGACATACTTTCCACATCTGGCATGTTCCAGCCATGATCAGTTTCAACTGGAATGCATGATGTTACCTTCTTTGAGTAGGGCACTCTGAGGGTGAGGTTTCTGGATGAAAGGCAAGGCATTCAGTTCGCAGATATTACTGGTTTTGAGGTGGCTATGAAACGTCCAAAGAGAGATGACCAGTAGGAATGTGGTCGATGAGTCTGCTGCTCCAGGGGAAGCAAGGGTCAATGATAATGCATCCGGCTTAGCTAGCCGTTAGGGCTCAGCTAAGAGGAGGGAGCTGCTCGGACTGACCATTCAGGCCCTCCCAGAGGCGAGAGGGGCAGCACACTGAGAAGGGGGCAGTTGGCTTGAGGCTTGAGGAAATCAGCATTGATGGGGAACAACCAGAGATAAGGAAGGCAGACCCACACCGAGTGTGAAGACGCAATCTAGTTGTACTTAGTGTGGGGGCCAATGAGTTTATAGTGATATCGGTCTCCAAGAATGAGGAATTTTCTCCAAAAATAATCACTAGCTCAAGAACAGGAACACCTGTTGCTCAAATTTTATTTTACTTGCTCCTTTCCTTTCTTCAGGACTGATTCAAGACCCTGCAAGTTCCTGCAGTGCTATGAATTTACTTTGGACTTGCTGTAAACACTTATCTTATAAAGCTCTATTTAGCTCCACCTTTCCTTTGAATTTTGAAATCTTTCGTCGTTTTAATTGTGTTTATTCCCAGCAACTCATACAGTACGAATTACATCATGCCAGTACAGCATCTCACATACAATGCGTCTTCATCATTAAACATTTCTGGGATTGGGCTAACAATCAACAGAAAAGCTAACCAACTATCTAATACTAACAAGCAGGATATTTAAGCTTTCAGACTAGAAACTGACCTTTCATTCCACTTTCCATTAAGAGGACGGATGCCTCCACCCTGGTACACAGCCATCTGTGGTTGGAGTGGGAGCTTTACTGGCAGCTCTATAAATTCTGTGACCATCCAATGACTGCCCCTTGCTCTAAAATCCAAAGATTCTATGACCCCTCAAAGGCCTTTAAGCCATACTTGAGACCATTGTTATGTGATGCACAATTGAAATACAGCTCTGTGCTTCCCTATTTGGAATAGGCAGGTTTATCTATTATTGGTTTACAAGCTACAAGATATCAATTATCTAACAAAGATGGTAAAATTTTGTCTTCAGTTATTTCTTTCACTGCTGCTTATTTCAATGATAGATTTACCCCCAAATCCTTTGAAGTAGCACCTTAGTTCACATTAGTAGTAAAAAAAAAGAAATCAGGAAGCTTATGAAGCATCACTGTAGACCCTGTATGCACCTTGTTAACACAATCCTCTTTGTTCAGATAAGAGAGCAGAGTGTCAAAGAGTTAGTCAAGATTACAGAAGTACTAAATAGCAAGGCTCCAGGCTTATAGGTTTTTTTCCCCTTCAACAACCAAATTGGTCAAAGACAAAAACAGATTGAGGTGAAATGCCAATTGGTTGAGTTTAAACAGACTTCACTTCATTCCTTCCGCATCCAACAATAAACAGTTCTGGTGACTTAGTGCGAAGGGTGGCAAATGAAACTCTCTGACACCTAAAAAAAAAAGTGTGTGGTTTTTTTTTTTTTTTTGTTTGTTTTGTTTTTTTTTTACCATAGTCAATAAATCACTTGTTAAAATTAAAGTAAAACAAGGAGACTTCATAAACCCAGAATACAATTTTACTCCACTCTTTTGGAAGATAGATGAAAAAACAAAACAAAATCCCTGTGGTTCTCTTCATTAGCAGCTAGGGTGGTGACTCCCATTGTAAAGCCCACTTATAAAGGCTCACAGCTACCTGCGGAGCCAAGGAGCACAAATCACATTAGTGAAGACACCAGACAACCAAAGGATGCAGTGAGAGCCGGGAAAGCTAGTCAACAAAAGGCAGCACTCCCAGTGAATGCCACTGCTAGAGCCTTGCTTTGTGAGACGCCTGGATTTGAGAACCCTAAAGCAGATTAGCGTAAAGCAACAAAAGACTCACATAAGACACAAAGAACTCATTTTGACACATTAAGAAATTGTCTTCATTAGATCATCAGGTATTTAAGTGTAACTTCTTTTTTTTCTTAAGTTCGAGGCAGTAAAGCCCAGAAGAACAAGAATCTAAGGATGGCTCTCAAATGTGAAATGTTCAGGATCAAAATTCATGAAATAGAAACACTGATCTTTTAAAATCCCTTTAACATTTTAGAAGTCTCTAATGACTTTAAGATTTGTTGTAGATATCATTTTTACATTCTGCTCAAGAGTGCTTCTCTAGATATAAACTGGAAAAACTCAAACCTCTCTCATTATAATTGTAAGAAGCTGGCCTCCCACTCAACACATGGTCCATCAATCAGGCTGAAATTTTACAGATGCATTACACACAGGCAAAAATAGTCTCATAATTTACATAGTCTCAAAAGCCTAAGACCAAAATTGAGGCATAATAATGAGAATCTTTTCTTGTAATTTCTATTTTCAGAAAATTAATTTCTCATCCAACCTCCTTGTTTTTGTTTATCATAATCATCCCGCAGGAAGAACAAAAGTGGTTTAGCTCCCACTGTTTTTGAAAGACACCCCCATTGTTTTGCCAAACCCTAAGAAGGTCATAAGTAGGGCTGCACTGACACAGGTTTATTCCTAACTAACAAGCTGGTTTAGGCCAGAGGAAAAATTTGATTTCAATGGTGTTCAGGTAGGAAAACATTGGGAAAGTTTAGTGACTCTAAACTCCCCCATTATTTTGGGCTCACCACCTCTTTAAGTTTTAAAAATTACAAGTCATCTACACTGGTTGAGAGGGTGAAAGGGAAACACAGACATCGAGGACTTGTGGTAGGGCCACATTTAAGCTGGCTGTGGACAAGGAGCACAACCCTTGCCACAAACTCTCAACAGTAGACTCCCTGGCCACTGCTGTGGGCTCCTTCTTGCCTTTCCAGGGCCTCCCAAGTCAGTGAGCTGTGTGTTTTCCCCAGTAGCTCTTTATTTGCTGACTGCAACATGGAATGTCTCCTTCCATTTTCTTATGTGCTCCCTACTGCTCCTTGGTAGCCAATAGGTAGTGCCCTATTGACCCGAACTGTGCTGTGCTGAAACAGTGAAGACACCGATGTTCTGAGTGATCTATGATGCGGCAGTAATATTTCCTGTCTCAGAGGCTCGAGTAGAGGAATACTGTATGTGAAACACTTAGTCGGCAAGCAATAAATATTAATGCCCTTCCTTATCCTTAGACAGCGAGCTATCGAGGGGCAATGCTTTTCTATACCTTCTGGAGCTCTTTCATGGAGTGTCTCTGTGAATCCCCACCAAAGTACCACAACCCTAACCAGCTCTGGTGACACTGAAGTGCATGTGTTTGACTGTAGAACAAATTGTGTTTATTCTCCTTGAAGGATTGTGGTGATGGTCACAGTTATCTTCCTATCTCCTCAGTGAGTAGGAAGCATGGTTTGAACTAGAAGGAATCCTACAAGCAAGCAAAAGAAGTAAAAAAGAAAAAGGCTCACAAACAAACCAGCTCATGCCACTCAGGAGGGTAACTGTCAGATAGGTGATTTGTAATTGACGCTGTTGACACAGTGTCTACTATAAAGGGCAGTGAGGGTAAAAATGAAAGCACAATTATAATGGCCAGGCTTCTCGAGTGTTACAACAATGTGATTGCTTTAGGTTGCCCATGAAACTTATAGAAATAATAGACCTATCAAATATTATCTTAGTCTAAGTTTGAAAGTGGTTTCTCAATTGTCATTGGATATAAGTAGTATCTAAATTGACCCAAAACATCTATCACCACCTCACACCTGCCCAGAGAGCTTTCATACTCTTTGCTTCATCTAATCCTCATAATAACATCCAGAATAGTGTCCTCAGACTTAATACATGAGAAAAACAGACACCAAAATGATGAATGACTTGTACAGGAAGGACAGCAAGATTCAAACCCACATCCTTTAAACTCTGTATCTTGGACTAAACTATGCTAAACTATGCTACATTCTCTGAGGTTCAGGAAAAGAATATGAGAAATGGTCCAAACTCTAATCAAAATTCAATTAAAATGCAAGAACTAACAAATGTTAGACTGGATAAGCATAACTTTACCTATCCAAAGTATAAAAATTCCTACTTAGAGACTTCTGGTATCTGACAAAAAGAATTCATTTTGATTTGGGGAAAACCCCACATTATTCCTGATTTAATAGAGACTCAAGAGTAAAATACAGGGGCCCCGGGAGACAGCTGAGTAGAATAAACTCTTGCCTGGCAAGCGCAAGGGCCTGAGTTCAATCCCCGGTCCCCCCACCACACTCCCCTCAAAAAAGAGTAAAATACGGGATCCTTACCCATTACAGCATGATTTTCTACAATTAAATTCCAACTTATTTGCATCTTTTAAACTTTAAGACTCATTTTGTGGCAGGGTACTAAGGATGGAATCCAGGGCCTCACTCACATTATGTGAATTCTGTACCACTGAGGTAAACGTCGAGCCCCCAAACTTCCTGATAAGATGAATTTAAAACTTACTCCAGATGTCTTAGCATTTACAAGGACCTGGATTCCGATTCCAGCACAAGACGGGGTGAGGTGGGGGTGACCCAGAAGGACTGGGCTGAGCTCGACCATGGACATGATCTTTCCTCTTCTTTATAATCTTTTTTGGTATTGGAAACTGAACTCAGGACCGTGGGCTTGCCAGGCAGGGGTATGTGCTGCTACGCTGTACCCCTGGCCCTGCCATCTTTCAACTGAATATCCTGGGTAAAAGTCTTTGTTGGGAAAAGCATACAGATGGAGCCCCTAAAGGAACTGAAGTATATGGGCTTGTGACAAAAGTTGGAAGAAAAAGTAAAAAGTAAAGAAATGCAGGCAAAGCCTAGGAAGAAGGAGCACAGAGAAGCAAGTACTCGTGGGTATGTAGAGATAATCAAGAGACAGGGGATGTGGAGTGAGTCACCTGGAAGCGGTAGCAACTAAGGACAGAACACAGCTAGCTTCCCATTTGGTCCAGCACCGATACTTTTGACCTGGATGTAACAAAACAGAAAATCTGGTTGGAATTACTACTGACTTTTGCTGCTGAGACCAATGTGACCAGATACTCCTTCTTTATTTATTTATATTTTTGGAGATAGAGTCTTGCTATATAGTTCAGTCTAGTTTTAAACTCACTATGTAGCCCAAACAGGTCTTCAATTCACAGTGATCGTCCTGCCTCAGCCTCCCTAGTGCTGGGATTGCAGGAGTGTGCCATCACACCCAGCGATAATTTTTAAATTCAGAGACAGGGGCTGGGGGTATAGCTCAGCAGCTGAGTGCTTCCCTGGCAAGCACAAGATCCCAAATTTTGAACCCCAGTTCCAAAAAATAAACAAAGAAGGAAAGAAATTCAGAGACATTTAGTGTTTCTCACGAAGTTTAGTTCAAGGGCTGCGTCAAAGTCACCTGAAGAGCAGTTTTGTGTGCATTCTTTCTCCCCTGTCCTAGAGATTTACCACAACGTAGACCTAAGAACAGACTTGAGAATTTGCAATTTGAGTATCCAGAAAGGTTGCCAGATTTAGCAAATGGGCAATGTTATTCTTGGGGAATGATTCTATGATCTGAGAGTTGAAAATCACTTTATTTGGATTTTTTTTTAAGATGAAGATCAAAAGTGTGTATGATTATATAACACAGTGCTTCTATGTAAGGATTAGCCCAAAAAATTAAAAAGAAAGGAGAAAAAAAGAAAAACAACCCAGGGCTGTGAAGACAGCTTGATGGTCTAAGTGCCTGCCTAGAAAGCACGAGGACTCAGGTTAGGTCCCAGGTACCACATGCCAGGCTAGACCTAGAAACCAGGAGTGGTGGCACACACCTGTAATCCTAGTGCTGGGGAGGCTGAGACAGGAGGATCACTATGAGTTTGAGCTATGTAGCAAGAGCCTGTACCAAAGGAAGGAAGGAAGGAAGGAAGGAAAAGAAAGAGAGAGAGAGAGAGAGAGAGAGAGAGAGAGAGAGACAGACAGACAGACAGACAGACAGACACTCTTGCCAGAGACTTGGGTACCTGACCCCCCACCCCCCACCCCATGACTTCTGACCAAACTTTTAGGAATACCGGATCTTGGTTTACAAAACAGGGTGCATGTTCCTAAAGAACACTAAACTATGTAAGGACAGCATCCACTCTATTGAATTATGCAGTAGGGGAGGTTGCAAGTGATACCTGACATCTCTATTCATGGAAAAGTTGAACAGGAAAAGCACAAGAGCACTGAGTACTAGTTGCTAACATATTTCTCTATAGAAGGGGTGTTAAAAGGGAGGGAGTTCTGGACACTGCTGCAGGGGCATAGAAGGATGGAGGTGAGGATACAAAGACATAGGAGGGGTATTCTAAGATGCATGCTGACCGCCAGAATTACCCTAGTACTAGCAATATCAGTGTACCCCCAGATCAAGGCACTGCTGCCTGTGACATCTTGCTCCAGGTTGCCAAAGTCAATGTGTGCCATTGATGGAAGTGAATTACTGTATAAACTGAAAAATTCATTACATTAAGTAGAGTGCACAAACAGAAATAAGGCTGTCACTCAAATATAAGAACCCAGCAGAATTTGTTTGCTTATTCAAAATTTCTCAGTGCATTATCATCAAAGGCCCTGTAGCTTGCTGGCAACAGACACGTGGGAGGCCGGGTTGGACATTATATGGTGTCCCCAGTGCCAAGGACTTTACTTTGCTTGCTCCTGTGTAAGGATGCAACTGGACTAGTGGTAAAGCAGCCGAGGTCTCAGCCCCACAAGCCACCTTACAGTCACACAGGCCACCTTACAGAAGGGAGACGCCTGATGTGTACCTCCCGCAGCAGCGAAGGGAGAGTGGAGCTTTCAGCAAAAGAGGAAGCTCTGTAACTGATGGCAAGAAGTTTATTTTTCTGTTCAGTTTGTTTATTCAAGTAAGAAGGGTGGAGAGAGAGTCCTGGCTTCCCATTCTGAACTGCTCAGAGAATGACTTTTCAGTTTTTCTTTACAAATGAACAACTTGGGACACTGCACTTCCAGGGGGACCTGGACAGGCCTGAAGTCACTGATGAGTGCATGTCCCCTGGGGCTGGTTTAACCTTTGAAACCAGCCAGTACAGAGGAGAGAAAGAGAGAAGGTCAGGGCAGCCTTGGTCCGCTGGCATTTGGACTGTTCAGAGGGAGAACAATTTATTAAGGAAATTATTTCAAGAAATGCAAAACACACTACAGAGACTGCAGTCAAGGTCTCCAGAAGATTCGTTTCAACATTCAATAGCCGAGAAACTCGCAGCCCTTAGGTTAGCTCATTTTCCCATTCAATCATTGTGCACACGGGGCAGGGTGATAGAGCTTCCACATTTAAAACAAAATTACCAAAGAAAAAACAGCTCTTATCCTTGACTCATTTCTCTTTTCACATTATTTTGGTCTGATAAACCCTTTGTTTCCAGAATGAAGACCTTGGTATAGGTCCAAATACACACATCATGTTTTGTTTTTTTTTTAAACAAACTGTTGAAATATTCCTTTCAATGATGAAGGTAAGATATGTTAGTAATGAGGAATCAACACCACACCCATCACTTATGGAAACTATACCAATTACTGGTATTTTCATTATAAAATGGGCCAGAGTCAACAATATTAAATGAACCTCGCTTATTTTACATTTATCCCTTTTGAAAGTGCGACACTGTCTTTCCCATAATAATCCCTTACCTTGCTTATTACAGGGAAAGTGAGAACACCATCACCAAGATTAATGGAGCATTAGTAAAGTATTTTAGGTACAAAAGACCCACTTTTGTGTGGAACCAGAAAAACTCAGCAAGGGTTTAGGAAGGAGAAAACCTGAAGTTCTCTTCCACTTAATTCATCTAGCCGGTGGGTGATAAATTGATTGTTCTTTTAATGGCAGGGTCAGAAAGACAAAGAGAAACATTTTCTGTAACTGGCTATATTTTTTATTAATTGGTAAACTATTTTGTTCAGATGTTCTGTGTCACTGAGATGAATCACCTTCAGTTTTAATTGTAGCCCTCTCAAAGGCCAACTCACTGTGCTGAAAGAGAGGATAAGAGGGCACAAGAGGCGTTTTTCCTCAGCAAGACAAAATGCAACAGAACTATCATTCCCCTTGCTGATCACAAAAGAGAAAAAGGACTGCATTAGCCCTGTGGACTGTTATTTCCCTGAAATTGCTTCTTAAAAGCTTTACGCCTTTCATTAAAACTATCTTTTTGGTTTATTACCTTCAAAAAACTAGAATTGGTAGTATATTAAGAGTAAAAATCCTGTTTACAATGGAAGAATGCTGAGTGTTTAACTATAAGTATCATGTCAACTATGAAGTCCAGTAAGATTCACAGCTGAAGGAGGTGGAATGTACTGACAGCAGCAAGCATTTAGGAGGCTGAAGCAAGAGGCTTGCTGATCCAGGAGTTTCAACAAAATAGACCCTCAAAAATAATCATTTGGTCACTTGGTCTTAGTTAATTAATACTCTCACAAAAAATACAAAAAATTATAAAACGCTATATTGACTAGTTAATTTAATGTTCATTTTAATGATTTTTCTCAGTGCAATCTCATAATGTTTATTTAAGACCAAGCTATAGTTACCGCGTCACACCAGCTGTGCTGGGGTCCCAGAGAAGTCAGGGAAGGTACCCACATATCTGGAGTGCTGCGAATCTGCTCGTGAAGCTCTGATGTGAAAATGTGCCCCCGGCAGTGCAGATCAGAGTCACTGACACAGTCCATCACACACAGCGTTATTACTGAGAGCGCGAAGCCAGTCATGGATGGGTACATGCGTGGTTCACAGTAAGATCTCCTTCCAGACTACTGAGCAAGCTCAGCTTCACAGCTTAGAAAATCAGCCCAGTACCCAGATATAAAAGCAAAAAAAAAAAAAAAGTTTTTACAGTGGAATAATTGCCAGCACAGGGTCCCTTTCAGTAATAAAGCAAAATAGCAGTTTACCAGCAATATGATACAAAGGTTCAAGGTAGAACTTACTCACGTGAAGGGAAGAGACCCCATTTCTACAAAAAATGACACTGGAAATTAAAATATGGCTGTTCAGATCACTTAGTCCACTTTTGCAGAAGCAAATAACCTTCTCCTAAGTACCTCAGTGGTCTCTACAGATGTCACTGTATTTCAGTGCAACAAAAGAGAGGCTATGTGTAATTATGACTGAGTTGCTGTACGTTATTTAAAAGGCAGGATATTAAGTAATATATTTTAACTAATCCTTTAAAAAGTTTTGAGACTTCAGGCATGTGGAAAAAATTATTTGAACCAACAATTACATTTTAGTCAATGTATTCTGTCTGTAACTTTTAAAATCAGGTTTTATTGATATAGTTTAGATATACATAATGGTCACAGTCATCATAGAGAATTTATAGTTGTACATGATATAACTTGCTTTTCGTCCACTCTCCCAGCTTTCCTTCAATCCCCTGTCTATAACTTTCAAGGGTTTTTCTGAATATGATTTATTACGCTTAGGAGTGTGTCTTTAATATTATCCCAATTATCAATAAGATTAACTCATATAATTAAGAATTCAATTTTTAAAAGGATATTTTTTCAGATTGTTATGTTGCCAAAAATTGTGCTTACTGATGTGATGTATGAGATTTTGGTTATGCTGAAGTATTTCTTAGAGTACTATATCATTCCTGGAACATAATAAATACTCACCTGTGCTCTGGTTATGTTATTTTAAGAGCTTATGTATAAACTTGAGTGTGAAGGACTCTAAAAGGACCTAAGTGAGGATAAGTCAGGGTCTTGTTTAAAACAAAAGCTCCTGATTCATTAATGATGCCTGCTATCACAATGTCATGGATGTAATCCAATGGTCTTGGAAGATTCTTGGAAGACAACACTGTAAGAAGATTTCAGATCTTTAACTCTCTTTCTTTGAAAATCTTCTGTCACAAGTCAGAAGGATAATGTCTCTTTTCACCCAATGAGAAAGCTGTTCTCACACGAGCATAATTAATCTTCTGACACCATGACAAAGAAATTCCTTAAAAGGATTTCTCCGATTTCCTCTCAAGACAGAAGATTGTCTTTATCCATCATCTGTTCTTCCTGATCCCTTCATTTTGAATATCCACGTCAGCAGAATTGTCCATCAGAGCAGACAGCAGGAGGGAAATGTCTGCATGATTGATAGGGCCTGGTGCTCCCCAGGCCTATTTAAGTGCAAGCATCTATTGTTGCAAACTTACTTTACAGCTGTTAAACAAATATAATAGTCACCAATTCAACCATTGTGCTGCTTAGTCTTGACTAAAACTAGCAAGTGAAATTTGCTAATGACAAGGCACTGATTTTGAAGCCAGATAAAAACTCTACAGATAAATTAACCTGACGTTTACTCAGAAAAAGGCAAAGTATCAAAGTTATGAACAGTCCACCGGGAAGTATCATATACTATACTGTATATCCATGGACACCCCCACTAAAAAACAAGAAAAGTCTAATAGTTTAATAGTATGGTAATTAAACAAACACATCTTAACTGTCACTCAATATTTCTTACCTACTTTGTGGCTGAGGCCAGGGAAAAGCTACATACACTGTGTTACCATCTAGGCACATTAATGGAGAACGAGCGATTGGCTCAATTTATCACCATCCAGGCATGTTAATGGAGAACAGGCGAGTGGCCCTTCCTTCCTTTTTTCCCTACTCACAGTAGTTTTCTCATGGAGGGATTGAGATGTGTCTGCATGCTCTTACACCCATCTCAAGAAAGCTGAAACCCATCTGAGATTCCTTGAGTCTGCTGCATCACTGGAGGCACTAATGAATCACAGCACTTCAGGGCAGTTTCAAGCAGAGGAGCAGAGCATACCAGGCCGAGCTCCAGGCCACAGAAAACGCAAGCTTGGCTCCACTTTCAAAGTAACCTACATGAAACAGAAACAGATCTAGAGATTTCACTAAGCTGTTAGGAGAGCACCCTGTATCAGCAGCAGAGGTCACAGCATACTCTGTGTTCTTTATAGATGCTGCCAAGAAAGGCCACTTGTGTCCAGACTCCAGGACACACTGACACCGCGCTTTCTGTTTGCACCACAGTGACCTTGACAACTCAGTTCTGGACGTGCCCTGTGCAAGTATTTGTTTATCTTCCCATCCACAAACCCTGAGGCAGCCTCTGCAGGCCGGGGCGCCCACTCATTGGTGCTCTCCTGGGCACGGTCAGGACTGACCGCCATGGCCTGTCTCACAGCAGGACTTTCCCCCACTGACCTGCCTCTTCAGCTAAGAGAAGCAGCTGAGAGCTGGCCCACTGCCAGAGCATGTGTATTCTCCAAAGCCTGGCTTGATTTCAGGTTTTCTTAAAACTGTGAGCAACTCAGGACTGCTTACCCCTTGGAAGACCTCAAATAGAAGATTTATATCTAGGATAAAGACATAGGAAAAGTCTTGTGGATGAAGAGATATGTAAGCAATTTAAAAGAAGCATGTACCTTAGAGTGTAAATATAAAGAAGCTGGAACTCAATAGAGAGCTGGTACAGAACGAAACACAGAAAGAAGGGGTGTGTGGGAGGGGTACATACACAGCCGGGACGGGTATCCCCTCTTCTGGGAAGATCAGAAATCTCTCAAGGACTCGGTTCACCGACAGCTCTACATTGCTGGTTACCAGTTCTTTTGTCTACCTACCAGAACTCTGAGGGTCGTTTTTGTGGCTGGGAGGGGCAGTAAGCAATCCTTACAGTGTACGTTTGCCCGTTTACATGGACTGGCATTTTGTCAAGGTGGAGGCAGTGTCTGGAGGTGTTGGGTTAAAACTTGAGCAACGAAGTGTAAGCACCGCCAATGGCCAGGAGTGTATGACCCAATAAAGAGACAGCCGAACCTTCCTGCGTACTTTGGGTGGGAAAACAATAGAGTCCTTGAAATTCAGCCCAAGTACAAAAGGAATATGTTGCCTATACGATCCTTGGAATTCAGTCCTTGATGGGAAACTGCAAGGGCTCATATACACACAAACATGCACACACAAAATAAGAGTAGAAGAAACATTCTTTAGCCCTTCAGAGATATCTTTGTTAGGGAAGCATTAATCTTAGTGTGGCTTCTTACAGTATTTTAAAACCAACTGTTCTTAGAGCACAAATTTTGGAATAAGACCTATGTTGACTGGATCCAAGCTCTCCAACCGAGGGTACATGTGGTCTACTTTCTCTTTGCCTCTGTTAACACATGTGTAAAACAGGAATAATAAAAACAGCACCTACTCTTCACAAGGTGGTTGGAAGAGTCACATATAAATTTGCAAACCACATGAGTATTTTCATTCTGTGTTGTCCCTTTTTTCTTATTCACAATTCTTTAAATGGCTCTAGTTCTCTATTTAGGTTGAAACACTCACGTGTGCATACGCATAACAACAACCACAGTTTTTGGCGCTGAGAAAAAAGCAAACCTAACAGATTGAGCCACACGCACCCCTCTTAACCACCAAGAGGAAAGAATGAGGAAACTGGGCAGAACCAACAAGGAGCAGGTCCAGGAGGCAGGAGGGCAGACAGCAAACGGTTTCTCAGCACTTGCTCTGAACTCAATCTGCCTCAGTACAGCTCAGCTTCACCGTGTGTCCAGGGTTGTCTTGGCACTGTCTGCAGGATGTGTATTCAGGAAGAACCAGGATATAGAAAGCACATGTGCTTGCTTTTATGTCACCTGATTTAATTTGATACTATAGGCCAAATAGTGGGACAGATGCTGAGGCCTCAAGCTTAAGACCATACTGTCCGGAAGAGGGGCCAAGTGACCCAACCATTTCATGTGGTGTGATCAGGGGTGTCAAGAAGCCTTGGGGTAAGGGTGGGTGTGGCAGTGCATCAGGACTTCAAAGCCAGAAGGAATTTGCATGGCCTAGAGAGCATGGGGTTGGAGACGTTCCACACAAAGGACTGAGTGGCAGAGAAGTCAAAGAAGTAGGTGCTTGAAAAGTGAGGCCAGGTTAAGAAGACACATAGAATTTTTTCTTTTACAAAGGGAGTCCCTGAAAATTGGGGTCAAAAGAGTGACATGACCAAAACTGTTTTTCTAAAACATATTCATAGGACTGAACAGGAGATCCTAGAGGGAAAACAGAAAACAGAACAGCTTGAAACTGTTTCCCATCAGCTCAGTAAAGATAGTTAAAGGCTCGGGCAAGCAGCACCGGGGAACAGGACTGCAATGGAGATGAGATGCCACTGATGGAGACTCTGGTGGGCTGGGCAGCGGAGTCACAGGGATGGGGATACGGGGTGGGGTTCAGGATGGTCGAGAGGTTCCCGGTTCGGACTCTCCAATAAACAGCAGGCCCTTAATTTGGATGGGGTAGGTAGCCAGCAAAGGCAGCACTGTCTCATGCCTCCAGGCATCTTGTTTAAGCTGTGTCACTAACACCTGGGACTCCCTAGGACAGAATTAAAGGACAGACTGAAACCTTAGGAAAGCAATATTCCTTAATTCGTTTTTAATAAGGTATTCTTTTCCTTTGACTTCTTTTCAAAAGGAATCCTGTAACACCCACTATCAATTCTAATTAATAGTCACCCCAGAAATTCAAAGTTTCATCGTTTACTTCCTAAACTGAATGGCTGTGGATTATGTGGCTAGATTGGTCTTTAAGAATGAGACAGCTAGCTGAAGGAGAAAAAAACAAGAGCAGACATCTGCCAAAAGGCCATATGTGCCAAATGGAAGATAAGAGTGGCTTGAGGAGGCGGAAGAAGGAACGACAAGCAGTTAATGCTTGTATCTTGCTGTAAGAGGAGTTCCTAAATTGCAAGACCTAGTTTAATAATGAATTTAAGACAGGGGTCCTTATCAGAGAGAACTTTTAGGAAAGAATAGTCTTAGTCTCATGCCACTGTTTTACATTTACCCATTTTTATCAGATTAAAAGATGATGCACATCATAAATTAACTAAAGTGTTATAGATGTAAACAAAACTAACATGACATTTTAATGGAAAGCAAATAGATTTATTCACCAAATTGTGTGACTGTCTAGCACGTTCACTCCTATACCAAGAACACAACCTGACTGCTGGGAATGGAGAAAGAAGTGTGGGTGAGGAGGAGCAGAGTAGCCAGCTTTCTCAGATCATGAACGTCTGGGGGAATACTGTGGACAGAAAAGACAGAAAGAGCTTGGCTGCCTGACACCATGACTCACACCTCAGGCCCACTTTGCCTCCCCTTGGACTTCCTAAAAGTGAAAGAAAAATAAATCTTATTTTATTGGAGCCACTATTTCTTAGTTCTTTATTACTGCCATACTTAATCCTAACAAAACCCATTTTGACATTTTCCTGTGTCATTTCATTTTTGTGTATGTGCATGTAATTTTTCTCATAAAAGTAGGGATACTGTACTTTTGTATATACTGTTATATCTGTTCTCTTTTCTTTGATCAACTTAAATACTTTCATATGCTAAACAAGAATCTATGACATAATCTTTCAAGATTGTCTTTGACTGGACTGTCACTCATATGGCAACTAGTTCATGACTTGGGGACATTTAGTCAGTCGTTCTATTTATCAGTGGACTTCTCTAACTTATAAATTTACCAGATGACATTGGAACTAAAAATTATTCCACTGTACCTCCAAAACAGTATGATAACTGTAATACGTAAATAAAATAATATTTTCTGCTATATGGTGTGAAGGGACATGGCCATTACTTCATTTAAACTGTTTTCTATTGAATCTGGTCATAGAAAAGAAATATAAGAAGGAATCTAGCAAGCATTTGGTTTTTTTGTGCACCAAAGGTAGAGAAAAACAGTAGATAACACTGTTACCTGATATGAACTTTTTTTTTGTGGTACCAGGGAATGAACACAGGACCTTGCACTTGCTAGGCAAGCACTTATGCCACTGAGATATCTACCCAGCCCTCTATATGAACCTATAACTAACATCTTATGTAAGAGCTTCAGGCTAGAAGACTCAATCCCACGAAAAACCACTCTCTTTATACACTCTATGACCACTTTCTTAGCCTAACTGGGTCAAAAAAGGTAAGACTTAGGCAGTATTTCTCTACTAAAAAAGACATTGGCATTACTAAGGAGTTCAAAGACTACAATCTTCACTGGGGAAATCAGTGTGGAGAATTCTCAAAACACTAGGACTAGCAGTCCCATTTGACCCAGCTATTCCCCTTCTTGATTATCTTTCTGAAAGAATGAAAAAGCATCAGACCACAGCGATATATGCACACCCATGTTTGTACCAGTACAGTTTGTAATAGCTAACTCTTGGAAACAACCCAAATGCCCATCAACTGAGAAATGGGTAAAGAAGATGTGGTTTTGTTATATCCTGGAGTAGAACTCTACCATAAAGAAGGATAAGCAAGAGACATTTTAGCTAAATGGATGGACCTTGAGACCATGCTCTTAAGTGAAATAAATCAGACACACATGTAGATACTAGATTGTTTCTCTCATGTGAGAAACTGAAAGTGTAAACAAGGACCAAAATGGATAGTAGGAATTGTGAAATAGGAAGAAAATGTTCAAATAGGGAGTTGAGGAGGGGGAGAGGGAAGGAAAGAAGGAAAAGTCAAAAACATGAGAAAAGAAAGCAAAAACGGAAAAAAAGCTTTTGTAAATGGGGAGGGGTTGAAGGAAGAGAATCAAGTTATATCACAGACAGGTACAAATCTCTATGATGAACGTCATTATGTATATCTAAAAATGTACCAATAAATCCTGGTTAATAAAACTATAATATTGTATCTAAACTTGGCATGAAGTCAATACAATTTCTTTAATGCATTTAGTACCGGGTCTACAGGGTCTCACTACATAGATCAGACTCGTAGTGATCCTCCTGTTTTCAGCCTCCCAAGCGCTGGGATTACAGGCACACGCCACCACGCCCAGTCTCAATCACCATCTCAGCCCACCCTGTGGGCAGGGCTGGCACAGCACACAGGGATCGAACCCCGGTCCCTGAGCTCTGCCTAAGCAGGCACTTTAGTCCGCTGAGCTATCTGGCTGGCCCTGATACACAATTTCTACCTGTGTGCTGAACTAATCAACCTTTTTCATTACTTTCATACTTCAGAGGTTTTGCCCTGGAAGATGCTGCTCTCCCCAAAAGCTTTTAACCAAAAGCAGATGTTGGATATATAGTATCTTTCAAACATCTATGGAGACAATCATATGCTTTTTCCACTAATGTAGAAAATTACTTCAACAATTTTAGGATTCCTAGAATGAGTTCTACTTGGTAATGGCATATCATCTTTTAAGGATACTTTTGAGTTCTCTGAAACTACTTTATGTAGTATTTTGTTGCGGTTTCCTACCAATGTTATTGTAGCATTGTAAAAATAATGTACAAAAAAATTGTACTCTTTCAAGCACTTTAAATAGAACAGAAAGTTTTCTTAGTTTTATTTCTTTAATATAATTGTGTCCTGAAAACATATGGGACTGATGCTCTTTTGAGGAGTCCCTCTTCAGCAATTTTCTCTAATACAGTTGGTGAATCTTGTCTTCTGAGACCACTTCTGATCACTGTATTATCCTATAAGTTATTTATGCCATTCAAATTAAACATTTTTGTATAGTTGACTAATGTTGTACTTTAGGATCCTTTTAAACAGCTTTTTTTTTTTTTAATGTATTTGGTTGTTACAGGGTCTCACTACACAGCTTGGACTTGTGGTGATCCTCCTGTTTTCAGCCTCCCCAGCACTGGGATTACAGGGGTGTACCACCATGCTAGCCCAGACTCTGTGGCCTCAGCATGCATTGGGGGGCGGGCTAGCAAGGCATGTGGTGCCAAGGATCAAACTGTGGTCCCTGTGCTTGCCTAAGCTTGAGCTATCTTGCTGGCCCAAATCTTTTCTTTTTGGTGGCGGTGGTGGTGGTGGTGGGGTGGTACTGGGGATTGAATTCAGGTCCTTGCGCTTGCCAGACATGTGCTTATGCCACTGAGCTACCTTCCGAGCCCTAACCAGCTCTTTTGGTTTGGTTATTTTTTCATCAACATTTTTCACTTTGTGATGTATGCTTTCTTCTTTTTGTATAAAATTACCTAAGTTCATCATTCCCCTTGTGCCCTCCAAACAGATCAAGCTCCCAGATTACTTTATTAGTGCTGCATTTTTTTGCTTTCTAATTTACTTATTTTTGCTTTTACCTTTATTAGTTATCTGTTATGCTCCTTGGATTCTATCTGCTGTGATTACTCTTTCAGCTAGTTGCACCAATTATTTAGTTTCATTCTGTTTACATATATATATATATTTTTTTTTTCATTCATTCATTCATTCATTCATTCATTGATTCAGTTTATTTGCAGTACTGGGGAATCACACCTGAAGACACTCTGCTCAGCTAGTGAGCTACACCAACCCACCCCCCTTTTTTTTTTTAGATTATCTTTTTATTTATTTTTAATGTATTTAGTACAGGGTGTACAGGGTCTTACTACACAGCTCGGACTTGTAGTGATCCTCCTGTTTTCAGCCTCCCAAGCACTGGCATAAGAGGCATGCACCACCATGCCCAGTCTCAATCATCAGCTCAGTGTGCCCTGGGGAAGGGGCCGGCAGGGCATGCTGGGGATCAAACCCCATACCTGAGTCTGCTTATTTTTTATTTTTATTTTTATTTTTATTATTTTTTATTTTTAAAACAAAGGCTTACCTCAGACTTGTAATTCTCTTGCCTTAGCCTCCCAAGTAGTTGGGATTACAAGCATGAACCACCGGGCCCAGCAATATATCTCTTTTAGGGCCGGGAAGATGGCTCAGTGGAATAAGCGCTTTCTTGGCAAGTGCAAGGGTCTGAGTTCAATCCCTGGTTCCAAGAAAAAAAAAGTGATTGCTACCTATTGGGGCCGGGGAGATGGCTCAGTGGAATAAGTGCTTCCCTGGCAAGCACAAGGGCCTGAGTTTAATTCCCGGTTCTGAAAAAAAAAAAAAAAGAGAGAGAGAGAGAGAGAGAGATTGTATTAATATATCTCTTTTAGATAATAACTCTGCTTAAATGTGGCTTTCTCTGCGGCCTCAGCATGCCTTGGGTAGCAGGCTGACAAGGCATGTGGTGCCGGGGATCAAACTGTGGTCCCTGTGCTTGCCTAAGCTTGCCTAAGCAGGAGCTTTAGTTCACTGAGCTATCTCACTGGCCCAAATCTTTTCTTTTAGGTGGTGGGGGTGGTACTAGGGATTGAATTCAGGACCTTGCGCTTGCCAGGCAGGTGCTTATGCCACTGAGCTATCTCCCCACCCTAATCAGCTCTTTCTGTTTGGTTATTCTTTTATCAACATTTTTCACTTTGTGATGTATGCTTTCTTCTTTTTTGTATAAAATTTAAGGCAGTATTGTATAGTGGTTACAAACCCAACCACTGGAGCTAGACTACCTGGATACAAATCCTATTTATTTCATTTATTAGTTGTGAGATTAGAAGTCAATATGTCTTGCTGTTGCCCCACTTTCTTATCTATAAAACATGAATAATAAGTTCTTTTGGCAAATAGTTATCACAAGGATTAAATAAATTGATACCAAGAACAATGGCTGACACACAGGAAGAGCTTAAGAATATTTTTTGAATGAATTACATGATTGAAATGTTTAATCTCAATTTTTTTTTTATTTTTTATGTGTTTAGTACAGGGTCTATAGAGTCTCACTATACAGATCAGACTCATAGTTTTCCTCTAGTTTTCAGCCTCCCAAGAGCTGGGATTACAGGGGCACACCACCACACTCAGTCTCAATCATCATTTTTAACTGCCCAATTTTATCTCTTCCATGTTAGCTGTTGTTTTTCATTTCTTTTAACTCAAAAAGAAAACAAAACCTTTCAACACATCTCATTTCAGAGATATATAGCTTTGTTGAATTTGTGTTTTTCATGAAAGATTAAATGTTTTATAATACAAAAAATTATATTAATGCTTATTAATTTTATAAAATTTTAAATTGCATATTTTTTATCCTTTATTCATCTTCTTTAGGGAAAGCAGTTACATAAATACTAGACTTTTTTTTTCTCTTCTCTTTTTAAAATTCTGGGGATTGAACCCAGGATCTTGCACATGCTAGGCAAGTACTCTACAACTAAGCTACACAATTCTTATTTTGAGATAAGATCTCACTAAATTTGACAAAACTTTTCATCCTCCTGCCCCAGTTTTCCTAGTAGCACCTATCTCTCTCTCTCTCTCTCTCTCTCTCTCTCTCTCTCTCTCTCTCTCTCTCTCTCTCTCTCTCTCTCGTATTGGGTACAGGGTCTCACTGTGCAGCTCAAACTGGTAATGATCCTCCTGTCTCAGCCTCCCCAGTGCTGGGATTATAGGTGTGCGCCACCACACCCAGTCTCGGTGGTCTGCTCAGCATGCCTCGGGTGGGGCTGGTGCTGTATGTGGTGCCAGGGATTGAATCTGGGTCCTTGCACTTGTCTAGGCAGGTGCTGAGACCGCTGAGCTATCTCTGCAGCCCCATTATTTTCTCTTTAATTCTTTTTAAATTCTTCCTTGCCCTTCCATTTTGCATTTTCTTTTTTATTTTCTTCCCTGTCCCTTCCTGTGGTTTCAGAATGTCTCTTTTTTTTGTGTGTGCTGTTTCCAGAACATCTCTGTTGCTAAATAATCTTTGTTGCTTTGTTGCTAAAATAGTTTTGTCTCCTCTGCTTCTTCTTGAGCTTTACTGCATTTTACTCTGCTGTTGACTTCCCATATATTCCCAGAGCTCTCTGCTTTAAGTTCTTGGTTTTTTTAGCAGTGATTACGGCATCACACACACACACACACACACACACACACACACACACAGATACTTGTGGTAGTGGGGCTTGCCCCGAGGCCTGATGCATGCTACGTAACACTCCACCACCAAACAACCTCCCCATCGCCATCCCCTTTTGAAAAAGGGTCTTACTAATGGATATTTTTAATATATGGGTCATTTGGTGATAATTTCTATATGCTGTCCTGAGGCCACAGGTTTGTTTTTTCCTTGTGAATGTATGTTCAAACCACTTGTGGTTGTAATTAAAATCTAGTAGTGCTTTCTTTGTGTAATTCCTTCCAGTTTTGTTTTTTGATATTTATTCATTCTGGAGTGAAGTGAGTTCTTCTAGGACTAGAAGTTTACAGTGGACTTACATGGGAAAGGAACAAAGACTACATTTTGGTTTTTTTTTTTTTTTTTTTTTTGGTACCAGGAATGAACTCAGGGCCTGGTGCTTGCTGGGCAGGCGCTGTGCCACTGAGCTACATTCCCAGCCCAAAAATGATATTTTGAGTTAGCAGGAATTCTTTATTTTGACAGAAAATATATGTGAGAGAGATTTTTTTGCTCTAATTTCTCAACCCAAAGAGAGCAGTAGGGAAGGTCTACTCCACTGTTTGAGTCTCTTCCCTCTAGCTAGCCTAAATCAGACTGCTCCCTACAAATGCTGCTTCCTAGGGATTTCTTATCCAGTCCCAACTAGTTTTTTCTTCTTTAGGCCAAACTAGCTCTGGGCACACTCTTGGATCAGTCTGCACGCCCATCCTCACGGCCCCAGCGAAGGATTGCTGGTTTGCCCCCGAGGATGTTCCGCGTCCTCTGCTAACTGTCCTGCCAGCTTTGTCTCAGATCTGCAGCGCGCAAAGCATCCTAGGCATCTACCCTGTCTGGTTTCACCTTCCTGTATTTGGCAGCAACTCCTCACACATTATGGGGTTTCAGATGTCTTCTAGATTGGTCAGAGTTGGAGTTTCCTATCTGCTTCTCCTTTTTCTAGTGAGTTATCCACAGAACTGGCAATCTCAGAATGCTTCTCTTTTTCCTAATTGCCATTGGGGTACCTCTATGAGATGAGAGAAAAACACAGGCTTTTCTCTATAGCTAAAACTGGAATGTCTAGCCGATTAATTACTCTAACTCTAAAACTCTCTAAAATAACTCAGCTTTTACTTACTAATTCTGAAGATATAAAGGGTAACATAATTTATCAGCATACCTTAAATGTAGCTATACATTTAATCGAAGAGGCTATGTAATCGAGGCCTCTTCATTTAGAGTGACTGAGACCCACAATTGGTGGCTTAGTTGGAAAGAAAGAAGTTAAAGTGGGTATGCAGAATTGTGTCTTGCGGGGATAGAGATACCTGCCAGGCAAGCACAAGGTCCTGAGTTCAATCCTCAGGAGGGAGAGAGGGAGAGAGGGAGAGAGGGAGAGAGGGAGAGAGAGAGAGAGAGAGAGAGATCCTAGAATTGGGTTTTGTCAGCTTGGCTAAGCTAGGAAATAGATATCTGGGAATCCCTTTCCCCATATGGTTCTGGCTTACAGGTCGCAGGAGGGGAAGATGATGCAAGGTTTGGAAGGTACAGGTGAAGACACAGCGTTACCCTGGAATGTGGCTACAGTCCAAAACCACTGTGCCTGACACGGGGGCGGGAGGACATGAAGTCCTCCTCTGCCCCCGGCTCTCCTCTGTTCAGGGTAGGCTTTCTTCCTGATTGCAGGCCCACAGCCAGATGCTGACTACACAGCCTCTCCAGGAGGCGCAAGGGTGGCAGCTCCCTGCCGCGCTCCCGCAGGCTCCCACGCCTCTGTGGCCCGCTCACACCCACGTCTCAGGACAGCGGCTGACAGACGCGGTGTTCCTCACCTCCCCTTAAGACCTTCATTTTGCCAGTTCTTTTCATTCTCTTAGGTATTACCTAACCGGGCAGGGGGATTGTAAAAACATTTACTAGAAAAAGAAGAGATCTATTTCAATAAGCTTATATCTACCTGCTAAGAAATGGTAATAACAAGGCAATTTTTTACAGTGGTAATAACAAGTCCAGGAACAACAGTGGCAGTATGACTTTGTATGTATAGAGTTACCTAAAACAACTGCTGGAACTCTTATCACTGTTTTTCACAATGGCCCAGTATACGGAGGTGTTACCACTAGGTAACGTTGTTTTTCCTACGTTCCTAGCACGTGCAGACAGCCCCAAGAACACATGGATATGGCAGGAATAACCAGCATGGTCTCTTCAGCCACTTTGAGATGAGTCAGCCCCATTTGGCAGAGACAAAAAGATCAGGGAGACAAATTTCAGCTGTAATCGGAAGAGTATTATACTATAATATTGCACTTTTTCTGGTTCTCTATAATTTGAGCCTGATCTCTCTCTTCCACCACTTAGACAAAGGCTGGAACCTAAGGAAATTGCGGATGCCCTACTTTGCTGATGCCTTCAATAATGCAAGGTGGAACATTGGTTTCTTGCTTGTCACAAATCCATGCTTCCCTGGCGTACTGCAGTAATAGACCACAGCCAGCAATTTACTCCACAGCACGTACTTTACCTCGCTTCCAAGTGCATTCTGAAGAAGCATGGATTTTGTGTACCCTTATACTCACTTAAAATATGTGTCTGAGATCATAAGAAGTACAGTCAGTTTCTGGGACATTCTGGCTATGTCTTCCTGTTTGAGTTATTTAGATATATACATACAAACATCTATTCGGGTGGAACTCTTACCAGACCTAGAAGAATCGAATTGCGACTGAAGTCTCCCCCATCACTGACACCCCCACATGAGTTCTACTTTTTGACCTTACTTATGTTTTGATTGAACACCACTCTTGGGTTGATCAGCCTCTGTGATATGTATTAACTTTCCCATTAATTGCTGATAAAAGTCAGAGAGCTTCTATTTCTTTGCTCATTCAAGTCATTAAATGGTGGGGAGGGGGTGGGCCTGGAGGGACACAAAAGTAGTCTGGTGGAGAGGCTGAGGCAGGAGGATTCTAAATTGTTCAAGGGCAGCCTGGGTGACTTTATGAGACCTTGTTAAAAAACAAAACAAACGAATAAACAAAAGACAGAGCTAGGGACATGGCAGGAATAATGAATGTGGCTCAGTGGTTAGGTACTTGCCCACGAGGCCCTGGGATCCATCCCCAAATTTGCCCTAATTTTAGCACTGAGGGGCAACTAAATGCACTCAATATATTGTCACATTTCCCTCTGGCTTTGCCATTCTCCTTCCAGCTCCTTTTGTATGTGTTTCTCCTCACATAATTAAGAGCAGTTTTCATAGTTACTTTCTTTTTTCTTCACTGTTTAAGTCTATATGACAGCCTATCTCACAGCAGGGAGAGTGCTGGAATAGGTTAGACTTCCTTGCTGGAGCAAGCTCACATTGTGCCTGACTGCTTTGATAATCTGTCACAGAGTGTGGCTTACAATCATATTTACTTCTAACCCTCACTCACACAGTCATACTGAAAAGAGTCTCCTGTTACCAATTCTTACAGGTGGTCCTGCCCTTCAGCCCAACAGCTCCCTCAGGCCCTGCGCTTCACGGTGCCTCTGTTCTACCCATACTCTGGCTACAGAGATGAGGGGTCCACACTTCCACAGGAGTCTAAAGATCTCAGGTTCTGAAAAATAGCATGCACAAAGGCCCCCGCCGAGACCCCTTCCTCCAGACCTGCCCCTCGAGGGCACACTGCAGAGTACTGCGTGCTCCCAGGGCCAAGATGAGCAGCAGGTGCCCGTGGACCTCGGATGTGTCAGCAAGTCCCCACACGCATGCGTGCTACAAGCTGGAACACAGCTGAGAAGAGTGGGGCCTGCCTCTCCCCAAGCACCACCTTCCAGTTTGACATTCCAGAGAGTCTGAGCAGTCTAAATGTAAACCTGGCCTCTCAGATCAAGAAGAAGGTGTACTTATCCAACTAGAAGGATGAGACATACTTTAACTCTAGCTTGATTTATGACTTTTTTAGTATTCAGACATATGTCCTTTTGTTCTGGGGCCCCCAAAATGTTGGGGGGGCTGGCAAAGGAAATATATCTTTATGTAACAGACATGGTTATTCTTTTACTGTTGAATACCTGACTAGTTCTTACATTACTGACTAAAATGATGTAATATTTTCCTTCACTGCTTGTTCACTCTTTCTTTGTTTTTTTTTGAGACAGGGTCTCATTATATAGTTCAGGGTTATCTTGAACTCACTATGTAGTCCATGTTGGTCTCAAACTTGTGGCCTTCCAAGTATGATCCTCCTGCCTCAGCCTCCCAACTGCTGCAATTACAGGCATGTGCCACCATGCCTGGTGTCTGCTGACAAACTCCAAGAAGAAAATACTGGGTGAAAGAGTATAAACTCTTAATAACCAACATGCTTAACTAATGATTGGATTAACAGGTGATTTTCCTGAAATGCAATTTCTTCGTTTCTAGCCTCTAACAACATGCCAAAGCCATTTACCTATATTAATTAGTTACAAAAGTCAAGGCTATTTAAAGCCTTTTTGTTTGAATATAGGAATCTGACTCACAAAGTATCCTCTGATATGAAATCCATTAATTTTCAACCCTTAAAATTGGGGGGGGGTGGTCTCATGTTGGGCAGATAGGTTGGCAGTTTCAGCGCCTGCCTTGAAAGTGCAAGGACCCAAGTTCAATCCCCAGTACCACATGCCGGCCATGGGCTAGGCATGGTGGCTCATGCCTGTAATCCCAGCACTTGGGAGGCTGAGACAGGAGGATCACTTTGAGTCTGAGCTCACGTGAGACCCTGTGCCAAATAAATAAATAAAAAGATTTAAAATTGGAGGTCTCAACCTTTAAAACTGTTGATTTCCTGCCACACTCGTCCAAGGACTATTGGTGAAAATAAAGTTGTTTGGGCACAACCCCACTGACGCATGTCCGTGTTCCCCAGAGCTGCTTTCACACCACATGGTAGAGCTGAGTCATTCAACACGGACCATATGTGGCTGGCCTACAAGGCCTAAAATACTGACTTAGTTGGCTTTTTACAGAAAACATTTGCCAACTTCTAATCTAAAGACTATCACAAAGGATAAACCATATGCTCGGCACAGTGACGCATGCCTGTAGTCCCAGCTGGCTGAGAGGCTGAGATGGGAGGATCCTCCAGCCCAGGAGTTTGAGACCAGTGTGGGCAACATTGTGAGACCCTATCTCAATACGAAAAACAATCAAGCCAACCATGAGCTAGGACATCAGAAAATACTAAGTTATAAATCTCCAAAGGCTTTTCTTCTCTGTTTCACAAAGCAGATTCCCTGATGACGCCATCCCTCCCAACCTCTCAATCAGAATGTTCCCATTTCCTGATAAATAAACCTTGATCAAGTTCTGCTACATGTCAAGCAGACATTTTTCCTGGTGTCAGACATATGAAACACCCACTTGTTGCTTTGGGCCTTGAGGAATTTACTAGTTTTCCAAGTGTGTCTAAACTTTCACAAAAGCAATGGGATTTTTGTCATTTTTCCATGACACGGGGTCTCACTGTATAGTTCTGGCCTTGAACTCTCAGCAATTGTCCTGCCTCAGCTTTTCAAGTGGCAGCCACCAAGAGCAGTTGCCATGGGGAGCTTCTTAAAAATTTTTTTAAAAAATGTTCTTGGTATATTGTATCTCTCACTTTTTAAATTTTTTTTTTTTTTTTTTTTTTTTTTTTTTGTATTTTAGGGATTAAGTACAGGGTCTACAGGGTCTCACTATACAGATCTACTTGTAGTGATCCGCCTGTGTTCAGCCTCCCAAGAGCCGGGATTACAGGCACTCACCACCACGCCCAGTCTCAATTGCCATCTCAGTGCGCCCCAAGGGTGGGGCCAGCATGGCAAGCTGGGGATCGAACCCTGGCCCCTGCATCTGCCTAAGCAGGTGCTTTAATCCACTGAGCTATCTGGCCGGCCTGGTACATTTTAGATAGGCATAGTGGTGACATTTATCATAGAGAATTTTTACTTGAATGCACTAAATCTTGCTTTTTGTTTTTTCCCAACCCTTCCCCTTCTCGAGTCCCTTTTCCCCTCTTTATTTACAAAAGCTTTGTTTCTGTTTTTTTCTTCTATTCTTCTTGCCTGCCTGCCCCTGTTACCCTTCTCATTTGACATTTTCTTCTCATTTCCCAATATCCCTGTATATTTTGGCCCTTGTACTTGTGATTTTTCATGCCAGAGAGACCATGTATCATGTGAACAGGTGTCCAGTGTATTTCACTTAAGACTATGACCTCAAAACGCATCAATTTATGTAAATGTGTTTCAAGCATCCCAACTTCTTTATGGCAGAGTAGTACTCTACTGTATATATATATATATATATATATATATATATTATTTTTTTTTTAATTTTTTTTATTTTTTTATTTTTAAACTACATCTTCTTTATCTATTCATTGGTTGATGGATATTTGGGCTATTTCCAAGATTTATCTGTTACCACCTGTGCCACTATAAACATGGATGTGCATATGTCACTGTGGTCTGATGCTTTTAATTCTTTCAAGAAGATAGCAAGAAAGGGAATAGCTGCATTGAATGGAACATCTAGTTGTAGTTTTTTGAGATATTTCCACAGTGGTTGCACCAGTTCACCTTTCCACCAACACTGGAAGAAGGGTTCCTTTCGCCCCACAGCCCCACCAACTATAAAAGCCAAATGCAATAGTGTAGCTGGATTCAAAGCCAACACTCAAAAATTAGTAGTCTTCACGAACACAAGTAACAAACTCACTGAGAGAAATTAGAGAAATAACACATTTCACAATAACATCCAAAACAATGAAATACCTAGGGATCAGTACGACAAAAGAAAGTAAAGACCCCTACATTGAAAACTAGAGTACTCTGAAAAAGGAGATTGAGGAAAATATCAGAAAAGGAAGCTGTCCCTTGTTTATGGGTAGGAAGACCCAATGTAGTGAAAATGGCCATACTTCCAAAATTGTTAAACAGGTTTAATCCAATCCTGGTCAGAGCACCAATAACGTATTTCACAGAATTAGAAAAGATAACCCTAAAATTCATTTAGAATAAGAAGAGACCTAGAATAGCAAAAGCAATTCTGGGCAACAAAGGCAAGGCAGGGGGCATCACAATTCCTGAGTTGAAATTATACTACAAAGCTACTATGATTAAAATACAGCACAGTACTAGCAAAAAAAAAAAAAAAAAAAAACAAAACAACAAAAACAGACCCGAGGAGCACTGGGACAGATTAGAAGATGCAAACACAGCTCCAGACACACTCAGCTGCCTGATCTTTGACGCAGGAGCCAAACATCATCACTGGTAGAAAGAGAGTCTCTCTAATAAACGCCACTGGAAAAACTGGCTGAGCACATTCCTAGGATTAAAACTAGATCCGCATGCACTCAACTAGAAACAAAATGGATCAAAGGTCTAAATATTAAATAAAAACACTAAATCTGATGGAAGACAGACTAGGTAGAACTCCTGAAGACATTGGTATAGGCAAAGACTTTATGAACAAAACCCTGATACCACAGGAAAATGTCACAAAAAATGAATAACTAGGATCTCGTTTTATTAAAAAGCTTTTGCACAGTAAGAGAAATTACCAACAGAGTGAAGAGACAACCGACGGTGTGGGAAAGAATGTTTACCAGCTGTTCCTCAGACAAAGGATTACTGTCAAGAACATATAAAGAACTAAAAAAGTCAGACCTCCCAAATTCAAAGGCCCAATCCAAAAATGAGCATCTGAATGAATAAACACTTCTCAGATGAAGAAGTAGAAATGAGAAATAAATATATAAAAAAAGTTCAACATCACTAGTCATTCAAGAGATGCAAATTAAAACAGTGCTAAGAATCCCTCTCACTCCAGAAAGAATGGCTAGCATCAAGGCGTTAACCAACACAAAAAGGTAAAAACAATCAACCAATAACAACGAAATCTTTCTAATCTTCCTGGACCATTTCCTACCACCGCTGAGATTCTAAGAAAGGGTCATGTAAAGAGTATCATAAAGAAACTGTGGCAGAGTACACACATCACCATAGCAACCTAGAGTTTGAGCCACAGTAATTAGGTAGCCATGGTGGAAAAAGTCACTGATAGCCAACACAGGAAGAACAGGCTAAAAAGCAAGACAAACACTTCCATGTACCCAGGTAAGCCATCCTACAGAAATCCCCTATGGTTTCTGTTTTAGTTAGCCAAGGGAAAGAACTGCCTACTTTTTGACACCAGAATAACCAAGTCATTGGTCATTTTATTTACTTAAAAAATTAAAATTCAGAGCTGGCCAGATAGCTCAGCAGACTAAAGTGCCTGCTTAGGCAGACACAGAGACTGGGGTTCGATCCCTGGTATGCCGTGCTGGCCCAGCCCCCAGTGCACACTGAGGCGGTGATTGAGATTGGGCGTGGTGGTATGCACCTGTAATCCCAGTGCTTGGGAGGCTGACAACAGGAGGATCACTATGAGTCCGATCTACATAGTGAGACCCTTTAGACCCTGTACTAAATATATTAAAAATTCAAGCTGGGGACATAGTCTAGTGATACAGTATGTGCAATGGCTCTGGCTAGATTCTCAGCCCTGAAAAAAACAGAAAATTAATATTTAGGTGGAAAAGCTTGTAACTACGTACACAGTGGGGAAAAGAAACCAGTGAATCCATCAGGGTAAGTTTACTCTCAGTAAAGATGGAGAAGCAGCAGCGCAAGTTCACTTGGTAAGGGGATGTACACCTAACCCAAGTGTTTCAGAAGATGCTAAGAAATGTGCTTTGGACGCAAGTTTGAAGGGAGGTTTTTATGCCTTTCAGTAGGAAGATAAAAAGGGAGAGTATTTATAACTCCAATGTCTTCTTGCTTTTTGTGGGCGTGATTAGTCGGATACAAAATGACATTTGAAAACTCCAAGCCCAAACCAAAGGCCCCGAGTGCTCTGCTGTTCTGGGGGTCCTCACCGCTACGACCACGTTACGTCACAGCGCACCAGAGAGAAGATTCTGCATCTTCTCTGTCTCTTACTAGCCAGACAGCTTTGTGCGAGTTTCCTCACCTCTCACAGCTTCGTGCTCTGCAGAACGCCGACGATACCACTCGCCTCACTGAGCTGGCTGAAAGACTAACATGAGTGATTCACTTAGCTCAAGACAGTTCCCAAGCTCGCTTGGTACACAGTAACTTTTCTTTCTCAAGGCCAAGGCTCCAGCCCGGGGCCTGTACACACTGGCCACTCTAGCACCCCAGCCCCAAACATATTTCTCTTGTCATTATAGTGTATAATATAAGTCCAAGTCCCACAGGTGGACTTTTAAGGGTTGGTGGAGTAGACAGCTGCCCCTGGGATTGATTTGGTTATTAACTTCTTGCCTCCTGTGTTTATTTCAGTCACTAAAATTCTACTCTCGAGACATTTTCCTTTGGCTGTTGGGGTTCTCTTGGCACTAAGGGTAGTCAGTAAAAAAACTCTCTCTGCGACAGCCTTGATACCTTAACATGCACTAAGTAAGCCCCTGCCCAGGACCAGCTGGTACCTAGCAGAGCACAGTGGCTTCAAAATAAAGTTCCCACGCTGAGCAGGACACGTGGCGGAAGGGTGTCACCCTAGGCACAACTTATCTCTTCTCAGAGAACTTTCCTCAACGGCTCATTTATACCAGTGGGCTCATTTCAAGAGGTCTATCAATCTGCAAAAGGACAGGTCAGTTCTGCACGGCCACGCCAACTCCAAAGCATTACAAGAATGACTTCTTTGGAGCTACTTAGAAAAGTGAAACCTCATGCAACTATTAACTATTTGTATTACCTGATTCTACTATAAAAAATACAGTACCGTGGGGGTTGGGAAGCTAGCTCAGCAGTCTAAGCACCTGCCTGGCAAGCTCAAGGTCCTGGGTTTGATCCCTGGTACCGCATGCTGTGCCGGCCCTGAGCTGGGCTGGCCACCGAAACTGGGCGTGGTGCTGCACACCTGTAATCCCAGTGTTGGGGAGGGTAAAATAGGAGGATCACTGTGAGTCTGAGCTGTATAGTGTGACCCTATACCAACTAAACAAATAAATAAAAGATTTTTTAAAAACACAGTACTGTTCTCAGTGTATCTCCAAAATAGCTGCCAAGGATTTTCTTGCTTCGTTTATTTTGTTCTTGGGAAAGAGGTCGACGATAACTAATTCTTGCTCTGATAATTGGCTTTAGTGTCCTGACTTAAAGGTCCCATCTACCTAATCCTCAAGAAAATCAATTACTTCCTTTCCACCCCTCACCAAGTGTTAAGAGAAGCTTATCCCAACTTCCTCACCCCATCACACCCTTTAGTCCTAGCAAACATTAATTCTATATTTACTCCGTCAACATTATTTTTCAAAGTTTCGTGACATGGGCCCTCTCCCCACCAAATCTGAAGGCCTGATGGTCAGCACTCTTCTGTACAGCAGCAGGTCTTCAGGGAGATGTGGGCTGCGCAACTCCACGCACAGTCCTCACGGTGCAGGGAGGAAGGCGCGGATTTCATTCATTACATTGCTCATTTCAACTTTAAACTTTTGATTTTGTATATTTTTACTCTCTCTCTCTCTATATATATATGTATATATATATTATACACAGATATCTATACACACATAGTACCATATGGAAATGATTACTCAGACTCTTACTATTTGAATATGAAATCAACCAAGCTTTCTGGCCTGGTTTTCTCTATGCCAGCAGCTCTCAGAGTAGTCCCGGGACCTTTGCGGGCCTCCCAGATCCTGCCAGGGTGTCTGCAGCCAAAGTGTTTCCATGCTAGCAGTGAGACAGAACTTTTGCATTCATTCTCTCATGAGTACGCACTGAAGTTGTCTAGAGGCGACGCGACAAGCGACACTGCAACATACTTAAGGCAGAAGCAGGTGGTGGGACGATCTAGTTTCCTCTGAAGACTTACAATCTATACATACATACCATGGCTACAAACTTTAATTCCTTCCATGATTCTGCAATTTAATTTTGTGAACTGAGTGAGGGGTGTGTGCGCATGTGTGTGTGCATGTGTGTGGATCCTCCAATGCCATTCTTGTTATTAAATTTCTTCATTTTAGGAAATAATTTTTCAAAAAAATCCCCAAAATCAATTGAAGTCAGTATGCCACAGTTATACCTGCACACCTATGTTTATTGTAGCATAATATATAACAGGCAAGAGGTGAAACCAGTCTATGTGTCCATCAACAAATGAATAAAAAAGTAATGGAGAACTATTCAGCCATGAAAAAGAGCAAAATTTTGTCATCTGCAAAAAATGAATGGATCTAGAGATGATTATGTTGAATGAGACTTAGAAAAACACATACTGCACAGTCTCCCTACTATATGGAATCTAAAAAAGATGAGAAGAAAGTAGAAGGGAGACTATTACTAGATAAGAAGGGAACAGAGAGGAGAAAGAAAGGGGTAAAAACAGGTAGTAGGAGTCATGAATATGGTCCAAATGCTTTATATACATTGAAACGCCATCAAAGACGTGAAACAAAGGGAGGGTACAGTGGGGGGGTGTTCAGGGCAGAAACGATCTTTTTAAAGAAACTATTAAAGTATGTGTATTTGCATGTATAAATCTGCCAGAATGAAACTTGATAATCCATGCAACCAATATGTACTAATAAAAATGAGAAAAATGTGTTAACATATAGTTAAGAATTATTACTTGTGATACACAGTAAATGTCTTGAACCTTAATTTTCAACATTAAATGGTAACTGTCAAGAGCTATCCGTAGTGCACTGGGGCTGGCTCACAGGAAAGACTATTCATAGCTTGAACTGGTCTATGGTGAGAATTTACACTGTGGAGACTGAGAAGTATCGCAAATCAGGGCATTCATTTCAGGTAGCTGATTGGCCGATACACACCCAGAGGTAGCTCACTTAAAATTCTTTGAGATCCTCCATAATTTTTAAGAGTGAAAAGAGTTCTTAAAACCAAAAAAATCAAGTACCTCTGCCCTCTGGTAATTACCACATGCTTGGTTCTCCAGTCATCCCCTCACCTGCTTTTCTACCCAACCCCACCTACCTTTGGTATGGCTGCCATAGCATGACAGAATGCCCTTTTATGTAAGATGTGAGACAAATGTACAGTGAACATTAAATTTTTAAGACACATTGCCATGAATCCCCCTCAAAATACTCCCACTCGCTCCACACACACTTATCCCATTCTTCTTGCCACTTTCTGAAGCAGTTCTGGAAATTCTCCTTCTTGAGTGTCTATAAGGTATGATGGAACAAGTACAGTGAATGCTGCTGCCAAGGGCCATCCAACAGCAAAGCAGGCTCATGTTACGGTATGCTCTCAGCCACCTTATTCACTGGATCTGGCGCCATGCAATTTCTGGCTCCTCTCTGAAGTCAAAATAACCACACAACGTAAAAGTTTTTACCCAATTTAGGACATTGAGACAGTGTTATAGTCCTACTGAAGACAGTCACTGCTCCCAAGTCCAAACTTGGTGGCTCTGCTATATAGTCCCTCTTCAAACATCACTTGTACGTATTGCTTCTGTCCATATCTAGTTTAACCTTTCCTAAGTCACTGCTGGATGATTACATCACCTTGCTACATGATGTCAAGCAGGTTCTCAGTGATGGTAAATGCTTTCAAGGCTCTCAGCGATTGTTAATTCTTTTCATGCCCTTGTGACTTCTAATGCCACCTGCTGGTGGGTACGTCAGTCCTTCACAATACTCTCAGGAAGTTCAAAACAACTGGTGATTCTGGGGTACTGTGTGGTCAGTTGTCAGTCCCTCTGTACCTAAGTTAGGTACAGGGCTGCTTCTAGCACAGAACCCTGACCTCAGGATGGACAGAAGTTGCAAAGCTTTATTCCCTACAAGAGAATTGGTGTAGGGGCAGTGCCTGCCTGGCAAGCACAACATCCTGAGTCCTGAGTCTGATTCCAGTGGGGGGGGGGAGAGACAGGGAGGGAGGGAGAGGAAGGGAGAGAGGGAGGGAGGGAGGGAGAGAGGGAGGGAGAGAGAGGGAGAGAGGGAAGGAGGGAGCGAGAGGGAGAGAGAGGGAGGGAGGGAGGGAGGGAGGGAGACCAAGAACTGGTGTAGAGCTCAGGCATTTGTAAAGAGGCAAAGAGCCTAAGGGTTTGTTTTAGGCAGGCAGGGCACAGATAAGGAGAAATGGTTTCAGTGAGTTACAACACCAACTCTATTGTGACTTGCCAGATTTAAAATAATTTTAGCTGTAAAGGGCAGAATGGAACTAACAAGAGAAAGCTGAATGACAGTGGAAGGAAAAAACGTTCCAAGTGTTGAGATGGAAGGAGAAGGTAGAGGGGAAAGTGTGCTCCTCGCCTCTGCTCTGGACCCGGAGTTGTGCGCACCCCACATGTGACCTGTGCTCAGGCTTCTGCTTGAGGCTGGGCCGTGGGAGCCCTGGAGGGAGAGCAGGAAGCAGGACATGAAATCAGGGCCTTTTCCTGCTGGACAGATCTGGTATAGCTGCCTGACTCCCCCACTGGGGGGTCACAGCTCCTGCCTGCAGCGCCATCCTCACAGCCTTCTGCCTGGCTGGGCTCTTGGAATGGCTCTCTCTCCCTTACCACTCAGGCCTCCAGACAGTGAGCACAGTGCCGGCAGTCTTGGGGCCCCACACTATCCTCCCTGTTGCTCTGCACTGCTTATGAAATGCTCCTCAATGGGGCCAGGGAGATGGCTCAGTAGAATAAGCACTTGCCTGGCAAGCAGAAGGGTCTGAGTTCAATCCCTGGTTCTGCCAAAAAATGAAATGCTCCTCAAATCTTCCCAAGTTGGACATGTCGTGCATTTCCTGCTAGCACCATGATTCACATCCAGGAGTACAGAAAAACCCAGCAGCATTAGAGGGAAGGGGGAGCTGAGCCAGCAGCCATTCCTCCTGTCTGAGGATGCCCTTCCCCTGGCTAGATCACATTCTGTCTCCAGCCCAGTGACAGCGAACCCCTTAGGCTCTTCCACTTTACAAGCAGCCCCCTGTGGCGCACTGAGGCCTACCCTGCCATGGGCTCCCCAGCCCCACGCCAGCTCTCCCATCATCAGTTGCCTCTCTCTCCTACTTCCTTCATCCACCTCCCTTCCTACCTCATCCATCACCATCTCATCCCTCCATACCCACCCCTCTCAGTTCACCAACAAGAGTTGCTTCTCTTCTAAAACTCTTGTCTGCCCTGAAATAAATCTATGGCTTCCCCTTTACCTTTTACTTTTATTACCATATGTTTACAATACATAATGTTCATATTCATTACAGGAAGTTCGTATTGGCTTCACCTTTCAACTAGTACAAGGTAGCTTTCTGGCCCCTGTCACATGATCACTTCCAGATGAGAAGGTCTCTCCAAGCTTTCCTTGTCTAAATATCACACAATCTCACTTGCATGAAGAATATAGAACACTCAAACTCCTAGAGATGGACAGGAGAATGGTGGCTTCCAGGGAGTCAGGGGAAGGAGAAGGGAGACTGGGGAGATGTTAGCAAGGATACATAATTTTAAGTAGACAGGAGTAATAAGTCCAAGAGATCTACTGTACAAGACAGTGCCAGCAATGTACTGTATATTCTTAAAGATGTCAAGACAATAGATTTTTAAGTGTTCTCATCAAAAGAAAAAAACCAAGTATATAAGGTGGAAGGAAAAATTAGCTTGACTTAAGCATGGTATGATGTATACACATCTTTCAATACATGCCGCACACAATGAACACATGCAATTTTTTAATGTCAATTTCAAGGCCAGGTAAATAGGGAATGCTTTTAAAATATGCCTTCAGATTCTTTGATACGTATTTTGATGGGCAGTGAGGATTAGGCACTGATCCCTTGAGGATGGGCAGGCTGTGCCTGCCTAACCCGCAGTATGGCAGGTGTGATGCTATGTGATTTCAGGAGTGATATCAAAAAAGGCCACAAAGCTTTCACCATAGTCCTAGGTACAGTGACTCTGAAAGCTCCATCCCGCCCTGAAAGAAGCTGAAATATGCTTAAGCCTTCATGCTGTGAGGAAGCCCAAGCCACATGTGGAGGCCACCAGAGGTGCTCTGCCCAGGGCTATCTGAACCCAGCCCCAATTGTCACTGCCGAGGCCCCAGGCCCCAGCCATTCATCCTTCAACTCACACCCAGGTACTATGGGACAGAAAGAAAGCCAAAGGACTCCACATGGTTTAAATTACTGACCCACAGAATCTGGCTGTTGTCTTAAAAGACAAAATGGAAACAAAGAAGCATAAAACCTTCTGTGTTTTCCACCACAGACCACACTGCCTTCGATCTTGTGGCGTCGTTGGAGACACACTCCCCTGCTAGCTTCCTCTAGATGCCCTCATCTATTCCCCTTTCTCTGAGCATCAATATCTTTTCTGACCATCTTTTGTAAACCAAGGTATTTGACAGGAGACCAATGGTCTAGACTAAACAACTATTTAAATATTGAATCAGCAAATCCATATGTGGTGGCACCAGCTACATTCCAAGTGCTCACCAGCCATATAATAGTGGCTGGTGTACAAGACATTTCCGTGTCCACTGAAAGTCCTGCTGGGTACTTTAAGATCTAAAGGGGTGTTCTTCAGGTAGGTCCTTGTAAGGGGAGAGCATTGTGTGTACTTCAGGATAGTCACCAGTATCTTATCCTTTACCCATTACACGCCAGTGACACTCCTCAGTGTGACTATTAAAAACAACTCTGGATAGTGCCATACCCTGAACAAATGAAAACACACAGCTACAGATTGTATTTTGCTTACCTGTGGAGAAGGGTAAAGGTGAATCAGTATAGAAAAGGGTATAGATATACTTAGAGCAGAGTATAGGAGGTAGAGTAGGGAAAAGATGCCAGAGGGCAAAAGATCTATCACAGCTTTCTTTCATACAGTCCCTGGTCATTCAGTAAAGTGTAATGACTTCTCTGGCTTCTTCATCCTGTAGAACTCGGAAATATGGCCATTATAAGGTACAGCACCCTCACTCTACCCCTGAAAGTATCAGGGGGACTTCTGGCTGTGTGTTGATTGATGACATCTCTCATTCATTGACCAAAAGGCAGGGTTGCCAGAACACCATCGGTTAATGATGCTAAAGATGCCACTAAAGGCTTCCTAACTGGGCCACTCCGGTACATCACTCCTCCAACACAAGTAGAGAATTTCACACCTCTTAACCTGTGGAACACTACTGACTGTTCTGAAGGAGCAAGCGTTGAGAGCCATGGAAGGAAAAGTCATTCAGCCTGAAGTTGCAGTGCATACAATTATGCAAGACAGAATTTCCTAAGTGTAGTGAACAACCCAAGAGAAATCCTACAGTGAAAAAACCTTTTAAAGGGCTGGGGAGAAGACGTGCACTCAGCTAACATTTTCCACCTACCAGAGGGTTTCTTTGATACTTTCTGTCCAACAAGATCAGGGCATACAAGAAGTCCTGTTGTGTTGTCAGGCAGTGTTCACACTTAAGAATCGAGGGTCACTGGGCGCGGCGCACTCAGGAGGCTGAGGCACAAGGATCGCTGCCATGTCCAAGGCCAGCCCGGGCTACACAGTTAGCTTGAGGCCAACCTGGACTTTGTTCAAAACAATAAAAAGAATCACAGAGGTTACTATACAGAACTAGGTACTGGGGACTAATAACTGAACAGACCGAGTATCAGGCACCACCAGAGAGATTGGTGATGTTCTGATTTCTTATCAAGTTTTCAAGGCTCAAGATGACCGAGGACTAAGGAGGACACAAGCACTGTGGGCTTCAGGACACAGAAATCAGGATGGCACCTTCTTCCTCACTCTAGGGGTACTAGGAGCACTCGCAGAGGTTTGGGAACTATGCATTAGAGAGATGTATAACCAGTGCTAGGACCCAATCAAACCAAGTAAATCATGAGGCTAGAAAGAAAAACACTGCAGACTTAAGCAAAGGACTATGTGGTGTTAATACTCCTAAGAGAATTAAGGGAGTCACCTTACTGTCCACTCTTCATGGGACAAGGGTGATGATGGTGGCGCTAGCCCTAGCCATCATTTGATCTTGCAAATGTGTGATCTATGAGAAAGGCCTTCTCCCAGGATGGTGAATTATAAGTACCTAGATAACTAGAATGTTCTACAAATACATCCCAGATTTCTCATATATACACTGTCTGGTTTACAGTAGCTACATTGCTGTGCATCTTACATGGCAGATCCCAAAGGAGGCAGTGATATGGTCTACTTTGTGCCTACTCTGGACTATTAAGGTGGTATTTTATAATAGATTCTTAAGTTTAAAATAGTAGATAGCTTGGGCAGGGGAGATGGCTCAGTAGAATAAGTGCTTTCGTGGCAAGTGCAAGGGATGGAGTTCAATCCCTGGTTCCACCAAAAAAAAAGAAAGTAGATAGCATCCTAAATCTAAAACAACAGTTATATCAGGCAGAATCCCTATAAATTCTGATGGTACATTCAAATTAGGATAATCTGAAGATCTTAACTTCCAACAGACTACTTACAAAGATAGTATACACTATAGGGAACTACCAGAGATATTACCCTAATTTGGCACTGGAGACAGCAGCACTTTTACCACTCCTCGGGGAAATGGAGAGAGAGGAAAGATTGATTACAGGAAAGGAGAGAGTCTTATGGCGAAGAACCATGACCTCTGGTCGAGGGGCACAAGTGGCCCGAGGCAGTGCCAGAAGGTGTGAGTGGGGAGGAGGATTGGCTGGGCCTCCTGGCCTCCCTTCCTCGGACCCCCTGCTGGGGTGGGAAGAAGTCAGGTGCTGGAGCCACTGCTGTAGTCCTCTTGGGCAGCCTCCTGTGTAGGACACCAGGGCAGAGAAAGCTCAATAGCTGGCCTGCCCAATGTATTGCTTATTCATGATCAATTGATCCATAATCCACTGAGGAAAAAAAATCACTTTTAAACTCATCCTAGATAAGAATTTAGCCAGGCATGGTGGTGCACTTCTGTAATCACAGCACTCAGGAGGCTGAGGCAGGAAGGATAGCCATGAGTTTGAGGCCAGCTGGGACTACATAGTGAGTTCAAGGCCAGCCTGAACTACATAGTGAGATCCTGTCTCAAAAAAAAAAAAAAAATTCAATCTTAATGTAAAAGTAGGATTTCATCCAAGACAAAAAATCAAATCTGAAGTAAGAAGAAAGTTGAACTACAGAAACTATGAATCTTAATTCTGCCTGATCTGAATCAGACAGCCACAAACACACCAACTCTGGATTCCTGGCTGGCTCTTGTCAGGAGAAGTGATAAAAGGACTGATGGCAATAATCGTGCATCTGAAGTTTTTATGGACAAGAATACAGCAGAGCTCAGATTTGGGGTTTGCCAGCAGGATAGAGGGGAGTAGGGCTGCCTAAAACTTAAGGGAAAGTTGCTGGCCTGTGGCAGGACACAGAAAACAGAAGAGACTGGGAAATTTATGAGGTACGTAAGTGAAAAACATTAACTTCAAAGGATGCGCTATTTCATAAAAAGTAGAAGGGAAAATATTATCAATCAGATGCCAGGAAATAATATAATGAATCACTGAAAAGAAGAGTGTAAAGAAGAATTCTAGAGTAGCATCAGAAGTAAAAGAAACAAAAACAAAACATCATTATCATCCTTTACTTTTGGTAAGCCTGTGGCCATGCGCTACTGACATTTATTAGTGAACACAGCAAGGGAAAGGAAAGGGTCTTGCCATTCTCCCCTCTCTTCTGCGTTCTTCAGAGGCATACATTCACGCTCTTATACTTAATTTGCAGGGTCACTGTCACAAAATAAATGGTAATTTTTGATTATCCATCCATTCATCACTACTTGAGACATTATATATTTAGAAAATTTTTAATAAATCAAGCTGTTTATCATACTCACTCTGTAATCTGATGCTTTCTTTTGAGAAAGAGACACAGAGAAAGAATGGGAGGTACACACGGCTACTGCTTGCTCGGTGCAAACTCTTCTCGTCGTGAGTGCCGAGCAGTTTCAGACTCTTGTCTGCAAGGAGACACTGTGTGCTATTGCTCAAGTGTAGGACACTGACACCAAATTCCAAATAAATAATATACAGCATTGATAACGGATGACCATTTTATATGCACAGATCTCCAAGTGCAAAAGCCAACTGACCAGGAGTACTAATCCCTTTTTCCTTGTCACTAATACAACAACCAGAAGAGAGAGGTTTATTGAGGTTTATTCCCTTGCCGCTGGGCCGCTTAACTGTCATGAAAATTTGGCTGGACTATTGTCCCTAAGTATGACATACACTCATCTTTATAAGTGCAGCAGCTTATACCCCTCATGTGCCTCAGTATTCTTATTCACAACTTTATTTATTTTTTGCCGTACTGGGGATTGAACTCCGCACCCTATGCTTGCCAGGTAAGCTCTTATTCTACTGAGCTATCTCCCCAGCCCTCTTATTCACAAATTTAACCAGTGACATTTATTGAGCACCTACTGTGTATGCCAGGTAATGTTCCAGGCAGCATGGATACCTTGGCAGGTAAGACAGGTAAGGTCTCTGGCCTCAGGGGATGGTGAGCTATAATAACAAGTAACTGAGTAAGAACTCTAGAAAGTGATCTTTGCTAGGAATAAAATAACAATTGGAATGAAGATTAACGGGAGGAAGAAGTACAATTTGGATGAGATGTGTGGGCAAGGCCTCTTTGACATTTTAGGCAAAGACTTGAGCAACAGAAGCGAGGCATGCAAAGATCTAAGAAAGGGAATTCCAGGACAAAGATCAGCTAAGACAAAAGCCCTGGGGTGGGAATGCGCTGGCTGTGCCTGAGGAGTAGCCAGTTAGCAAGAAGAAAGTGATAGGAGATAAGAGAGGAGACACAGCCAGAGACCGGTGCAAGCAGGCCTGTGGCCAAGGAATTTGGATTTTGTCCCAAGAGTGATGAACAGTCGCCTTAGGGCTTCAAGCTGGACAGGACCTGACCTCGGTTTTAAAAGGATTACTCCAGGCCTGCGTGCAGAGGAGGAAGGCCACGGCAGCCATTCAAGGAGGGAATGGAAATACCACGGAAAAGCAGACACGGAAAGAGGCTTGGGAGCCTATTCTGCAGAAATATCAGCTGGCAAATGGAATGAGTGATAAGTATGGGGAAAGAAAAAAAGAAAAGAACGCTTAGGCTTTTGAGCCGAGCAACTAGGTATCATCAATAACTGCAAAGGATGAGAAATAGAGAAGTGGCTGGACTGGGCTACGTAGGAGAATCAAGAGTTATATTTTACATGAATTATATTTGAGATACTCACTGATCCAATGGAGAGCAAGGTACGTGTTTCTGTGAATCTGGTATTGTAGGGAGAGGTCAGTCACACATTCTAAAAACTCCATGAATAATAGTACTAGAAACATATGCACAAGAGAGACCGTGACTGTAAATTTACTCCATAGGCTGCTGTTCCTTACACGCTGAAGTGATGAAAAAGCACAGATGCTGTTCAGGTAGTAATCATGAAGCCCCAAACAAATACGTTAGATTCATTTGCTCAGGGCTCTTCCGGTTCAGAGCAGTGCCCGTGAGCATGATCCCAGCTACTCTGCAGATCAAGGCAGGAGGACGACCAAGGCCATGTCTCAAAAGGAGGGAGGGGGCAGGGATATGGCTCAGTGGTGAAGTAGTTGCCTAGTCTCTGTGTCCAGTCCTCAGTACTGGAAAAACAAACAAACCCAAAACATATTTCCACATTAAAAATTATATAAGTGATAATTACTTGCAGCAGAAAATGATCACAATCAGGAAAAAAATACAAACAGCATGGGCTTTGGCTCAGAGGCAAAGGCATAGGTTAGTCCAAACCTGAGTGCAATGGTCACTCACAGATGACATCTAAAGAGGCGGCACAGCAACTGCAGAAGAGGGTTACAGTATGCCACAGCGAAGAAGAGCAGATTCTATAAGGAGCAGTACAGTTCAAGGTGTCCATGCTGTCTCTGTGCTTTTTAAAAAAAATTTCTATTTATTTATTTGGTACAGGGTCTCGCTACGCAACTTGGACTCATAGTGATCCTCCTGTCTCAGCCTCCCCAACTCTGGGTTTACAGGTGTGGGTCACCACACCCGGTTTCTGTGGCTCGCACAGTGTGGGGCCGGCATGGCATGTGGTAATGGGAATCAAACCCAGGTCTTTGCGCTTGCCAGGCAGGCGCTTAGACCGCTGAGCTATCTCTTCAGCCTGACTTGGTGCTTTTTATTTATTCATTTATTTTGATTGTAGATCAGCAGAATCACATAGAAATGTGACCTTCTTCTGACTTGGTTGCCCTGCCCCCAAATGAACACACACACACACACACACACACACACACACAGAGTAGTTTTAGCCCCTGGCTTTTACTGGATTACACAATTTAGCAAAAAAGGGAAGCAGAGACATTCCAACTCCCTTAGGAGGAATTCTCAAGTCTTAGCCGGACTGCTTTATAAATTATCCAGCTGAACAGGTTTAACTGAGAGGCAGACATGTGGAATTTAATAGACATGCAAATATCAAGATTTTACTTGGGCTGATTTCTCTACACAAGGGTCTCAACCCACAAAAGTCCTTTGTAAGGACAACAGGGCAGGAAGCAGGCAAGGTCATAATCAGCTGGGTGACCTTAGGGCTTTTTGAAGTGCAAAGAAGCAGCAAAGTAACAGCCTGCAGAGTAAAGCTAACATCGCACCTTCGAATCAGTAAGTGAGGAGAGAAAATCATTAACAGATAACCAGCTCTTTAGTGAGAATTTCAAAACTAGAAACTCTCTGGATAATCTTATAGTTACGTTTAGTCCTGCCAAAAGCTTATTTCCAATACGTTTCAGAATTAAAAACAAAACAAAAATAACACTTCCAAAGAATAATTATTTTCCATTTGGGCACTTGTATTTTTTTTTCTTCTTCTTCTTCTATTTTTAATTTAATAAACACTGAGAGACTTTCAACAGTTTTTGTGCTAGTCTGACGGGTGATGTTAACAGCACCAGGTTAAGAATCCAGCACCCTGAAGCCACTGTTTCACCTTAAAGGGATCAATGTGAAGACCTAGACTTCAAGCGCACACTGCATTCGGAAGTGGCAGCTGCATAAATTGAAGGCCACGATTAAAAGCCTCGGAAATCCAGAGCCTCGGTCTCCTCCAAAACCTGCCACGTAGTACTCGGGATTCACTTCTAGAACAGTGTGGACGAAAGTTGTGTTTGTTCTAATCTTTCACACCAGCTGTCCCAGAGGAACGAGCATATCTGTGATCTTCTACTTTTCCTTAGTTTCAACATATTTATACCCATTTGTAGGGGGAGGATAGAAAAAAGGAATAAGGAAGAGTGAAAGTCCAAGACCATTAATGTTCACTTTAGCTCCAGAGTTAAGAAGTGGGAAGTGGTGTCTGCTGTGCCGTCCCCTGGGCCACACCCCGCTCCTCACAGCTGCCTTCTGCCAGCCCTTCCCCCCACCAAGCTCTTCCTCCCTTCTGCCACCTCCTCCCAGCTTGCCTGCATGTCACCAGCCATCCCACCAGGCAATGTTGGCCAAAAAGTAAATGATGGCTGCATTTCAACAGTCTGCTGAGATTAGTATAGCACATCAGAACTGGCCCTTTAAAGGTTTGCTCCCTGGTTTAAGCTGAACTGAGTGAACAGTTAAGATTAATGATTCTCATTCAATGAATCTGGAAGAAAACAGACTTTTTTCTGTACAGTATCACAACTATCTTTCAAAGAATGATGAGGGGTTGACATAGCTTTGTGCCACAGTGCTGCCTGGCAAGCACAAGGTCCCGAGTTCCATTCCCAGTACCAAATGAATAAGCAAATAAATAAATGGATTTATTATAAGATTACATAATCAAATTATGTTGCATGAATTATTTCTAGGGTTTCGATAGCAAAAACAATCGTATAAATCCTTATTAAAATTGCAGGGCTGGGGAGATGGCTCAGTGGAATAAGCGCTTCCCTGGCAAGCGCAAGACCTGAGTTCAATTCCCGGTTCCACCAAAAAAAAAAAAAAAATTTTTTTTCAGTTTTAGAACTCATAGACTTTCTCTCTGAATTTCACCAGCATTTGTGCTTCTGGGGTGGAAATTAATTCAGATCCCTCAAATTCTTTCTACTTATTGGCCTCGAATTCTTTATAAGCAAGACATACATGGAAACCATTTGCTAAAAGGGTTAGCTGCGCTCCACAAAAAGCCTCCCAGAGGAATCTGCTAGGGACTGAAGTATTTGTGTCAAGCGCAGCTCCTGAGAGGGCTTCCAAGACACCAGCGCTACAGCGGAGCCAAAAGCTCACCTTCAAAGTTCCACAGAGCAAACAACCTGCTGTCACGCTCATTCCCACAAAGCACATAGATAAGGTGGCTCAAAATACCTTTGAGAAACAGTGAAATTATCTCAATTATACTGGACGGATACTAAGACAATCTGCAGAAACATATTTCTGGATAGCATCCTGCCAAGACATCGAACATTCTCCAAAATGCTAGCAACAGGAAGAGAACTATATTACTGAATTACACACAAGCTTTACCCCTAAGATAAACATCAAGACAGAGCTAGAAAGACTCAACCTTTCTTCAGATATACATTAGGCATGACTAGACCACGGCACGGGCATGTCTTAAAATTCCAGAAAAGTCTCCTTGAAATTTTCTAAGACAAAAAACCTACACTAGTGTGCTCCTCCTCGAGGGGGCAGCCACCCCATGCTACTAAGGGTTGTGTGTGGACTGGGAGCAGGACTGAGGACTTAGTATTTTAAGAACATGATGAGGAGGGGTAAAAAGAGCGTGGCAGCAAGAACACGGTAGTGAAAGTTGCCCCTACTTTTGTGTCGTGCAGATGGACATACAGCTGAAAATACGTTCCAGTCCTTCTGCTTATTTGGGGCCGGTTTTATACAGCAAAACAACACAATTACATCAAAGCATTTGCAAAGATAAAATCTAGGGAGTTTTCAAAACCAGAGAATGTTTGGAGAGGGGGAAGGGAAGGGGAAGAGGCAACAGAACTCACAGCAGGACAAGACAGAGTAAAAGAAAAAAAACCTGGCTTTTGAACAAAAGAAAATAGGAGCATAAAACATTTATGGGTGTTTTCATTTATACTATTTCTTCCTGAACTAATTAAAACATGGGCTTATGATGGATTTACACCACACTGAACTCTTCATAACTTCAAAATCAACTTCATGTTTGGGTTCCATTCTTGCAGGTGATGAATGGTAGGAAATCAGGGAAGGAATGTCACTTGAAGTCCGCCATTTATCATGAGCCAAAATGGCTAAGTACCCCATAAACCCCAACGATCCATTTCCTATTAGCATCACACAACAGAAGGCGAACTCATTTGCATTAACAATTTTTATAACCTCCGTGCGCAGAGAGGCTAATGTTAGGAAATGGCTTATTTTTGTTCTGTTATAAATGTTCATTATTATACCATAAAAAATTCTTTAAGGGTATAAACTACTGATTGATTCATTAAGAAATTCTTTCAAAAGGATTTCTGCAGCTCAGGTCTTTTGTGAAGAAGATGACTTAATCTCGGTAAAGCTGCTTCGCGCTGTCTGATCAAGCGCTAACTGGTTTCCTATATGATGCACGTCTTTCTCCACCGGAATGTCTAGTATCACTAAACAGACTAGAATTAAAACATAACTGCCCCCCAAAAGGTTGATAGACATTTTCAGTGCCCCAAATTTTAAAGTCTGCCCTTGGAATTTTGCCAAATGCTAGGTTTCCTAGCTCTCTGAAAGCAATATGCCATGACTTAAAACTAAGTAAAACTATTAAAGCAATTAAGTGTAATTCTTTGCTCATAAAATATGACCGAACAGTTTAAATATCTCAGTGAGTCACATGCAGACTAGTGATATTTTTGACTCTAGGCCTCCTACAGGAGGCCTCCTACACATGCTACCATTTCTAAATAGGAAGAAGCCAAAAAAGGGAAGAGGAAGTAAGGAAAGAAAGGAAGAAGGGAGGGAAAGAAAGCCAGCCAACCAAAAAGAAAGATGACAACAAGCAGCAAGGAAATGAGTACCATATTTTAAAAATTAGAAACAGAAGGACATTTACTGGGATTCTATACCTGGGATTCAAAACCTGTTTTGAAATGAGAGTTGAAACTAGAAATGATCCCAATGTTTATCTGATTCCTATCTGCTTTGGCATTACACATATGTTAATAGGTACTTCTTAAAATGTACATTCATTTTACTGCTCTTCGCGATTCTTCTGTGTTCCCTGTTTGCTCCATTTTTTCATTAGAAACATTGGAAAACAACAAAAGCATGTAGCACATTATTTTTCATTGATTATATTTAATTATGAGCACCTCTCTCTATGAAAATAGCTCTTTCAGGGGCTGGGGAGATAGCTCAGCTGTCTAAGCACCTGCCTGGCAAGTGCAAGGACCTGGGGTCAATCTCCAGTACTGCATGCCCCATGCCCTGCCAGCCCCAGAACCCCAGGGAACACCATGCTGGCCACTGAAACCAGGCATGGTAGCACACACTTATAATCTCAGCGCTGGTAAGACTGAGACAGGAGGATCACTGCAAGTCTGAGCTGCATAGTGAGACCCTGTACCAAATAAAAAATATAATATATATTATATAGATCAAATATATATATATATATATATATATATATATATAAAGTCACAAATACCCCATGAAGGTGACTCATCTTAGACACTCAAATCATTATCTAAAAGCAAAGCCCTTGACACCTTTCTCAAAAAGCAAAGCCCTTGAGAACCAAGGAAGAATAAGCCATGCTCTGTATCCATTTATCAACTACTTTAGGATAATACTGTAAAATTCTAAAAACAAACGAACAATCCTCAGGGCTGGCCAGATAGTTCAGCAGCCTAAAGCACCTGTTTCAGAACGCAGGGGCCAGGGTTTGAGCCCCAGTGTGCCTTGTTGGTCCCAGCCCCCAGGGCATGCTGAGATGGGGATTGAGACTGGGGATGTTGGCATGCATCTGTAATCCCAGCGCTTGGGAGGCTGAAAACCTATGTAGTAAGACCCTGTAGATACTGTGCTAAATTAATAAAAAAAAATCCTCAATGAGTCACAATATTGGTCAAATATCAGGACAAAAATTGCTTGCTGAACTATTAAAGAGAATTTTTGAAATGAAGGAGGGAGGGAGGAGAAGAGGGAAGAAACAGAGAGTGAACCAACCAGAAAGAAGGGGCAGGGGCATGCACATGAAAGCATACTATGAACTAGGAAAAATTCATGGAAAAGGTAAAAATTCAGTTTAGCATACTATTCAATTTTCCCCTAAAATATAATCTGGAACCCTGGGTCTTCCATGTAAGCTGTCCCTCCTCTAATGCCCACCATACTGCAGAGTCTTCTACGCTAGCATGCCTTTCATACTTGGACTTTTAACCTCTCCCTTTCCCGAAACTCCTCCTCTGCCTAGTCATCAAATGATGAGCATCATTGTTTTCCTTCCTCCTTTGAAACTGCCAAGGACCCCCAGTCACATGAGCCCCACCTCCCTGCAAGCATGGGGACCCTGCAGAGTGGGGCCGCATGTTTATGGCCTAATTGATGCCGAGTCGATTTGAATTATCAGAAACTCTGTCTACTCCTGGAAGAAAATACTATGCAAGGATAAAGCAGAACAAAAAGTTATATGTTGTCTCCAAAAAGGCACATAAGAATCTGTTGTCTTTCCTATCCTAGATTTTTCCTGAAGATTTGAGGAATAATGTTTAGGCGCTACTTAGATTTCTGGGGAGAACAGTAGGGGATTGAACCCGGGTCCTCACACTTGCTAGATTAGTGATGGTAAGCTTTTTCAAGATCAAGTACCCGAACTGGAACCCAAAATCCACTTATTTATTGCAAAGTGCCAACACAGCAGTTAAAGCTGAATACTGAGGCTTTAGTCTAGAAAAGATAACTGTAATCTGACGCTTGGTTGCTTGCTCAACTGGCTAGTGTGCCGACAGGAAGCGTGGTGCGCGCCTGCTGCCACGCACGCGCGACAGGGTCATCACTACTCTGCGAGGCATTCGTGCCACTGCTGAGCAACATCCTTAGTCCTGCCACTCAGATTCCTGAGCACGACCACACCACATCCTTCCGTCTTGGCCTCTCTCACTTACCTGTGAGTCACTGCAACTCTCCTCTAATTTGTCTCCCAAACTCAGAAAACACACACACACACACACACACACACACACACACACCCTCCATCACAGTGTGCACATACAGTACTTTTTGAGCAAAAACACTCCAGAAGACCTCCACCTCAGGCAAGTCCAGGCAAGTCCAACTCTTTGGATTCCCTGATTTTTCCCTCACAACACCCATATACCATGTGCTAGTATTTGTGGTGCACAAAGGGATATAACCCAGGGAAGCATCTTTCTTTCATTTCTTTCCCCTGGTACCGAGGAGCAAACTCAGGACCTTGCCCTTGCCAGGCAGGTGCTTATGCTGCTGAGCTATATCTCCAGCCCCCACACCAGTGTCTTGCTCATGAGAAGTTGAAGCATGAAACTGGCTTGAAGGAAGAGCACTCACTCCTCAGCGGTAACCCATCCCCAGGCTAGCACAACATCTGGGAAAAGTCCAGGGAGGAGATCTGGCCCTCACTGCCCCACTTCTCATCTTTTCAGCAGAGCAGCGCTTCTCAAACCTGGAAGAAACCTTGCGAAGTCGGATCCAAGGAGCGGGCGAAGGCCGAGAGTCTGCACTGCTGACAAGTTTCCAGGTGAAGCCAGCTCTGTCTAAGGACACCTCAGCATGTAGCAAGAGTCTAGCAGTGGTCCTCAACCTTGGCTGTTCATTAAAATCACCTATAAAACTAAAACCCCAATGCCAGGCTACATCTTGATCAATCACAGTAGAGTCTTTAGGGAAGTTGTTTTATTTGTTTGTTTCTGAGGCAGCATCTCTCTATGCAGTTCAGGCCAGTTTTCAACTCATGATGTAACCTAGGCTGGCCTCAAACTCTCACAATCCCCCTGCCTCAGCCTCTTGGGTCCTGGGATTACAGGCATGCACTGCCACACCTGGCTAAGAAAGTTTTTAAAGCACCTGCTGCCAAACCATTCAACTGACATCCTCTGCGCTGTGCTTTTGCCCACGTCTGCATTACACACATAGGCTGTTCTGTTGCTCTGTGGCTCAATCCTGCACCCTGTAAGACTTGATTCCAGCCCGCCCTCTGCATCCTCCTAGACCCTCTGGGCTGCCGGCCCATTTTTAAATCTCTCTTGTATTAGCCAGAGACTGTGCTCCTAGGTGTGGCTTCAAACACCTCTTCCTACATACTCTTAAGGTCTGTCACTAGTTTTAAACGTGCCTACATATGACTTTGAAATGGACTTCTCAGAAGATTCAGCAAAAATAGCAAATGAGGTTTTTTTGTTTCTTTTTTATTTTTTGGGGGAAAAAAAAAGCAAAATGAATCCTGATAAACCACAAGTACTTTCTCAGCCAGAATAGGACATGAGTTGAGCAAACCTAATTCAAAAATCCAAAATCTGAAATTGTACAATTTTTGAGCACTGGCGCTCACTTGACAAAAGTGTGTGAAAATATTCCAAAATAATAATAATAATTTAAAAAATCCTGTGACACTGGAAACGCTCTGGACACAGAGCATTTGGGATGAGAGATACTCAATTTGTACTTTCAAGACTTGACCATGCCTGCCAGACAGGTGCAAAGATCCAGTTTCTCTTAGTTAAGAAAAGCAAAGCCTTTAAAGGGTAGGGTCCCTAAGATGTGTTCTTAAGAAAGAGTAAAAGGAAAGAAGAAGTCAGAGCCCAGGGTCGTGACCTTTGGGTTAAGATGTAGAGGGCTCAAATAACAAGCCATTCCCTACCACACAGGAGCAAGAATTCTCTGGCATGGTCACAGGAGTCCATTCAAATTCGGGAATGAATGGACTAGGTCCTCCAATTTAACTAATTCCCCAACTACTCCATGTTGGGGCATAAAAGGCTCCTAGTGCCATAAATATGCAGAAAAAAGAAGGGAAATAGTTAATAGAGCTAGTTCCGAACCTGAGTTTGTGAAATGCTTTATTAGTGGAACAGACAATCTGACCATAACTGTCTTCTTATCCAGAAAATGTTTGCAATGTGAAATCAGAGGCAACAACAACGAGATTTCTAGTGGTCAGAAGCAAATGATGGAAGACATACTTGGGGAATTTCGTCACCACTTTAAGGTGAAACAAATTTAAATTGGGAGATGCAGCAACAAAGAGACTGCCTTCTAAAGCCATGCAGGGCTGGGTTTAAATCCTGCTTCCCCGACTCACTGTGTATCCTCAGACATGTTACTTTGACTTCCCAGCCTCAGTTTTCCTTCTGCAAAAGGAGCAAAAATGACAATTTATGTATCTACTTCACATGAATAATTTCTGTATTTTACCTATTTTACAATTTCTGTATCTGTTTTCCTTGGATTCACCTAGTTAATAAGCCCAATGATACACATTCTCTAACAATGCATACCATACTATAAATGCTAAATTTATTTTAAGTGGGTTCAAGTAAATCTTCACAAAAGCCATCTCAACTAGTGATTATATTATAGTAAAATACACTTTGACCCTACCTTTGAGCCATGTACCTTTTCATGAACTTCCATATAAATTCTAAATGTATCACTAGGTCCTGCTTTACCTTGGTCTTATCCATCCAGTAGAAAAGTATGAAGACGAAATATAGGAAATAAAGCCATGCTGTCATGTTGAGCTGTGGGGGACTCAGGTCAATAATTTCTGACATTGCCAGTTAAACAGAAGACCCAATGCTATTATGGGCTACTGGACTCTTTTAGAA
>NW_004524651.1:3290572-3304787 GCF_000260255.1 Octodon degus
AAAAAAAATGTATCACTAATACTCCAGACAATGATGCTTTTCTGGCATGAAACTTCTCTGCTCCCTCATTATTATTATTTTTTGGGGGGAGGAAGGGATTGAACCCTGTACCTCAAGCATGCCAGGCAAGCACTCTACTGCTGAGTAACCTCCACAGCCCTGTATTACTATTGTTATTACTTTTATTACTGTTATCATTTTGCGTGTGGCGCTGGAGATCAAACCCAGGGTCTCACCCCAAGCACGTGGTCTACTGCTAAGCTATATCCCAGCATATTTCGTTTTCAAATCTCACTTTCATGCCATCTCCTTTCTTCGAGTGTTGCCCGTCACCTACACCACCAGAGGTTGTGTCTTCAGCTTCTACAGCATCATGGCTTGGAGAATACACACACCCTGAATCTTGAGTCTGTTTCCTTCTCTCATTTTACTGAACCATGCTGTCCAGTGACAGCCACTGGTTGTCACAAAACACTACTGATAATTAAATTAATAAACATGCAGTTCCTTAGTGACATGAGCCACATTTCAAGTGCGTGGGAATCACAGGTGTGAGAACCTCCTCGGGCCACGTGGAGGGTGTTTCTACACTACAGGATGCTCTACTCCACACTGGGCAGGAACACCTTCATCCCAATGCTAAGCACAGTGAATCTGTAAATGAATGACTATACTAACAAACATAAGGATGTTTTCACATATTCTTTTGATTGAAAGAGGGTTAATTATTCCTTAATATCTGTATCTACAAGAGTAAAATCATGCAAGCTATGTGGTGTGGAGGTCACTGTCTAGCAGGCAGTGAGTAAAGGTAATTTAATCTAGTAAAGCTTCCTACAAAAGTCAAAGATGGGCTCGTGTTTTTTTTTTTTTTTTTTGGTACGGGGGATGGAACTCAGGACCTGGCATTTGCCAGGAGCTTATTCTGCTAAGCTATCTCCCCGCCCCTCCTTTCCTTCTGATGACTCACAGTCTCTGTTCTGCCAGATCACCAAGATTTTGGGTTAAGAGGTATCACTTCACTGAGCAAAAGGTTCACCCTAGTTAGCAGTTTGGTTGCGTTTCATGCTTGCTTGGTCTCACCAAGTCTTCTTGCCCCTCCATCGTGGAGCCAACGCAAATCTCTCTCATGTGAGGGCTTGAAAATCAGTGCTGTGACGTTTCTAACAGACTCAGACCCTGCCAGCAGCACAGCCACCAGCAAACAGCATTCCTAAGGCCGCAGGAGAGCCGCACAAGCCCTCCTCCTGGTGTTACACTTTCTGGTGAGTGACTTCCCTATCCCCTTTGTGTTTCTCCCCCACCCTGAAGAAAGACTGGTGAGATATCCAATAATTCAACTGCACCCATTTTGCGATGCCATCCATGGTTAAGCCTTCCTTCCCCAGTCTCTTAGAATCATTCAACATAAGTCCAAATCCTACCCAAAAAATCACAAAAACTTTATCTTGCTGAGATGCCATGGCTTCCCTGCTGGCTCTTTCTCTTTCCCTGGCTTCATCTAGTTAATAAGCCACATGATGACAACAGGAACATTGCCGATATCTTCCCCCATCACAAAATTTAGGGCCTATCTTGTAATAGCATCCACTCAACCCACCAAAATTTTCCATAGCAGAAAGTCACAGAATGTTTTCTATTCATCTGACTTTTGTGGTTTTTGTACTTTTACCATAAAACTCCCCTGGAAAATTTAACTTTGTAAACTATGCTTCATAATTCAGCCTTAAAAAGGAATAAAGTACTGATCTATGCTTCCACATGGATAAATAAAAGAAGAGACATCGGAAAAGCTAGGTATGGCATAATTGGATTCATATAAAAGGTGAAGAACAGGCAAATCTATAGAGGCAGAAGACAGGACAGCTTGCCAAGAACTAGAGAAAGGACTAAAGAAAGGTTCTAAGGACTAGAGAGAGACTGCTAATGGGTACAAGGTGCCTTACTGGTTGTACAATCTTGTGAAATGCACTAAAAACTACTAAACTACCAAAAAGATGAGTTTATGGTTTATGGTATATGAATTATTTCTGAATTTATAAATTGAACTTCATTTCTGCTTTTCTGTACAGTTTTCTGCACAAGAACCAGAGCCAGCACAAGCCTCCCCAGAAAGCATCAGAAGCTCTGAGGAAGAACAGTCTCTGCCTACTGGCCAGCAACGTCTAACCAGGCTTCTCGAGTAAATCCTTCCACCATCTTCATGCATATGCCCTCCTAAGTTGCTTCTTTCTCATTCTCTTGCTTTTACCTCCTTCTCTAAAGCCCAGCAGTTTTGTGTTTTTGCAGTTTTACCACAAAACTTCCCTAGCAAATCTGACTCTTTGAGTGTGGTTCCATAGTTAAAATCAGTATGCAAACAGTTTCTCTGCTCCATGTGTTTCCGCCTTGGCAAATGCACCTCCAACACGGTGTTGAGTTAGAAGACCTAAAGGGGGTGCTCCAGATCTATTTTATCTATTTTATATAAAACATGAGCGAGCCTGCTTGAAAAATAAGGGCTAAAATCTTGCCTCACAGTAGCATCAGAGCTCACTGAAACCCTCATTCACTTTATTTTGGCTACATCTGGAAGGAAATTAAGATGATCCATTTGGAAGCTGACTGAAGAAGCAGGACAGCAAACTAGGTGTTCCTGCTATTGTGTTTTCTATGGAAAAACGCCAAGGCCAAAGTGCCTCCATCTTTTTTACGGCTTCCTAGAAGCCAGGTAGCAGCACAGCAGTTTTCAGCAAATCACAAAGCCAGAGCACTAGTAAGCCAGTGTACGCCAAACAGCGCCATCCGTTTCAGTCCTCCTAGTCAGGGAGCTATGGGTTTGGGAAAAAAAAAAAAAAGAAAAGAAAAGGAAAGGAAAAACTCTCTCAGGGTCCTTGGCACATGTTCCTCAAATGATGCCCCGTCAGCATCATTAACAACAGATTCTTCATGTCTATAGCTCTGGAGGCAATTAGTAGCAACCAGGAATGCAGCTTCTTGCTATGGCGATGGGCTACCACCATCCAATGTCACCTATGAGTAAATACACAATGCTGACTTAACCAGATTGTCACTGTATACTTTCGCCATACAAATAGCATGGATTTTCCCCCTTCCTATACTAACTCAAGGGCAAAACAGAGTGCAAAGTAAACTCGAATCAACCAATGTCAAATAATTATTTAACCAATATCAGTAAAATAATAATTTATATTCTATTTAAATGGACACGTAGGGGGCTGGGGAGATGGCTCAGTGGAATAAGCGCTTCCCTGGCAAGCACAAGGCCCTGAGTTCAATCCTTGGTTCCGGGAAAAAAAAACAAAAAAGCCAAAAACCACTAAATGGACACATATATCAAGTACAAGGCCAAAAAGTATATTTTACTTAAGTCTGAAGTTCTTCTCTGGTAATAATAATAATGATCATTATTATTACTATTATAAATTTCTTATATTGGGAATTGAAACCAAGATTGCTACCCACCCCTCTTCTTGATTTTATTTGGAGACAGGGTCTCACTAAGTTGCCCCAGCTGGCCTTGAATGTGCAGTCCTGCCGCAGCGTCCAGAGTATCTAGGACTCCAGGCATGTGCACCACACCCAGATCTCTGTTGAATCTTTACAGAGCAAAAGAATGGTGTTTGTGAGTGGTTTCCTTTCAGTCAGCCCCTTGAATGCACAGTCACCGTGGCTCAGGCTCTCACCAAAGTGTGATGAACAATCCCCCCCTTTGTCCTCAGCCACTGGGGGAGTGAGAAAGAAAGGAAAAAAGGCTTGGTGGCCTTCCACTTTCCATGCCGCCTGCTTCAATTTCCTGCCTTCCTGCAATATTATAACTTGCTCCAAAGCCTCAAGATTCATCTAAAAGCTGAATTGCACAAAAGTTCGCAGGCCTACGTGAAAGAGAAATTTTTAGCTCAGCTCTCAAAAACCTAGATGTATGCTTAGAGACTAATACAAACTACAATATTTAATTAACATAAAATATTGTCTTCTCATTTTTATTTACTGCTGGGAAGGAAGAAATAGACCTTTAGCATTTCTCACAGCTGGATTCAGCCCCATTCACTGATACTCTTTGCTGAGGCGGGCTCGGAGGAATAATGCTGGACCCCAAAGCAGCAACGAGGCTGCAGTCACGCATCAGCACGAATGTATTCTCGGGAGAAGGGAGGCGCCCGCAGAGCACACTCCACACAGCCACCCATTTCCTCGACAGGCAGGAGACACCACAGTTTTTTACTGTTGCTAGATGGTCTCCTTGTTCATCTGGGAAAAAAAAGTTTTCTAGATTATTTTTATCCAACACAACCCCAAATGCCGCCCAAAACAAAGAAAGGGGAAAGCCTAAGCTGAGGCATAGATGTAGGTTGATGTTAATACCCTTTGCCTGTTGTCACAGGGCTGCTGAAACCACTTGTGGCTCTTCCTCCCCTTCCCTAGAACAGCAATGCTGCTCCAACAGAAAGATGGAAACTGAACTCTCAGGCTTGGTACAGAGCTATACTCAAGGGCAGCTTTCTTTTATGGAATGTTGTATAGGAGCAAGTGATAAGATACCCAGCTGCTATAAGAAACAAAAATACTAGATTTGTGTTTTAAAATTCATTTCTAGGGTTTGGGAGACAGCTCAGCTGCCTAAGTGCTGGCCTGGCAAATGCAAGGTCCCAAGTTGGATCCCTGGTACCACATGCTGTGCCGGCCCCAGAACCCTCCCCTGTAATCCCAGCACTGGGAGGCTGAGACAGGAGGATCACTACAAGTCTGAGCTGTGTAGCAAGACCCTGTATTTAAAAAAAAAAAATTCTATTAAGAGTTTTTTAAATTGCCAGCCACGTTGGCTCACGCCTGTAATCCCCAGCACTCTAGAGGCTGAGGCAGGAGTATCACCCTGAGTTCAACACCAGCCTGGGTCACAGAACAGGACCCTGTCTCTAAAAAACAAGAAAGAAAAAATATTAAAATAATTTTAGGCTAAAGATGTAACTAAGCAATAGAGCATCAGCCTAGCATGCGTGAGGCTCTGAGATCTCCAAATCTACAAATTAAACAACAAAAAATAATTTCAATAAAACATATGCATTGAATATGAAGGTATGATAATACCAACAGCAAAATTTAGGCCATTCATTATGACTACACATTGAACACCAGCAATAAGCTACCACACGTGACAGGCTTAAGGTTAGCACCAAATAAGGCTGGTAAATATTTCTGACACTGCTAAACAGCCTTAGGCTTGACCAGGTATTTATTATTTTTTGTCAGATGAAGGAGACTTACTTCTTGAAAGTCTCACTTCTCTCACTATAATCAACCTTACATACGAAAAATATTTGCAAGGGTGCCATTTCCATTCTATGACGCGTTCCTCCGTCCTACTCAAACCCATTTGCCTTGCAGAATGAAGAGTAGCTAAGTTTCCGGGCTGGCCTCACTTCTAGACGCGAGCATCTTCTGTGACTCACTAAGTTCTCATTTTAGTCAGACCAATATCCAAATTCAAGACGCGCATGAGCTTTTGATTAGGACTGACAACAACAAAGCAGTGCTACTCTAAGTATGGCCAGATTCTGACCAGGCAAGGATAAAACAGCAATTTGACAAGAGCAATTTTATGTCCTTTGAATTTAATATCAAAAATTAAGAGTCAGGCCTGATGGCCCACACCTGCAATCCCAGCACTTGAGGGACTAAGGCAGGAAGACTGTGAGTTTGAGGCCAGCCTGGGCTACACAGTAGCAGTGAGCGCAAGGTCAGCCTGCAGTACATTTGAGATCTTGTTTCAAGAAAAAAACACAAAAAACAAAGCTAAGAGCTGTATTTTATATATCCTTTTATGTTTCATTTTTTCTGATTAGTTATATTTATGTGTTTTGCAAAATTGTTTTTCTACCCTAATTGAAAAGATAAACTGGTCTTTATCACAAACAATTTAAGAAGCACTACACTAACATACTGCCTCGCTTGATTAAATGTTGCCTTCCTGAATTTGGTACGGTGGCACACACCTGTACTCCTAGCACTCTGGAAAGCTGAGAGAGGAAGATTATGAATTCAAGCCCAGAGTGGGCATCTTAGCGACCTAACAAGACCTATTTATTTAAAAAGAATAAATAAAAAGTTCTAGGGATGTAGGTCAGTGTAAGGGCCCTGGGTTCGATCCCTATTTCCACAAAACAGGCAAACAAAAAAACGTTGTCTTTCTTGCTTCCTAGACCTCGGAAGTTTCGAGTCTGAAGAAGTGTCTCTTTCACATGTAGTTTAGGACATATCTGAGGGGCACTAAGCAGAGAAGACCTTAACAGCGAGGAGGATTTCAGGAAGAACGAAATGATCATGCAATTGGTTACACATAGGCACAGATTCATTAGTTTATTGGCCATTACTTTCCTCTCAAAATCTACAGCTATTGTGCCCCAAACCACTGTTTCACTTATGAATATCATAAACTACTAAGGAAGTCTAGGCCTTTGCCGCTGGATTATATTTTGTGACTGTTAATTCAAAAACTAAAGATTACCAAAAAAAAAAAAAAAAAAAAAAAAAAATTTCCAATGTAGGGCAAAAGAAGTACATTAAAAGAAACTGCAGTTTATAGTCCTGGTGTGAACAAAGTTCTTTTGAAGATACTTGCATCCACTTCACTTCTTTAGGCTGAGAAGGTGCCGAGGCCCAGAACTATGTCCAGGAGTGTAGATGACTAACAGGACAGAACAGGGGACTATCACCCAGGTTCTCAGACGTTCAAGAAAGGGGCCTTTATTGAGGTGCAGATTTAGCTGAGTAGCAAAAGGAACGGACTCTCCCTACAGGGCAGAGGAAGTGTAGAAATTCTGTTCACAATAAAATAAACCTAGAATATTTTGCTGAGTTAACATACCTATAATATTCAAATAACGGAACTTAAAAAAAGGGGATACAGATGAATGTCCATTTTGTATCTGTGTATTCAAAGTGGTTAGGATAGATATATAGTTACATTCTCTTAATGAATAGAGGGATTTGTTTTAATGGTGTTTGTAAATAGGATATCATGTCCACATCTTGTACAGCAATTAACCACTAGGAAGAATGTATGCAATGTGTTAATTATTGAAACTGTCCTACCAATTTGGCTTGAAACTGTCTCACTGCTATTTGTTTCTCAATAAAATTATGGAAAAAATAAAAATAAAAAATAAAATAAAATAAACCTATGTGAAACCCCTGAGGATCTGCTTCCTTCTGTTAGCCAGATGCGAGTCCCGAGGACACTAGCCAAGAAAAACTGCCGAGCCACAAAATAAAACTTTCTAAGGACTTAAAAATATATATTCCAACCATTTTTGCTTCACTCTCTATTCCTTTGGAGCTTAAAAATTATATTTTTCCAATTAAGGTTTTCTTTCTTTTTTTTTTTTAACAATTTATAACCAAAACTTTAATCTCAAAGAGTCTCACAAAACATATTACAAATAACAGCATGAAAAAAATCTTGCACAATAACACAAAAGTTCAGCTCTGCAGTGTACTCTGAAACTGGCAAGACATTGGTTTTTGATATCTCAGGTTTCCAAATAAAGATACAAACAGCTATGTCCTCATGCGCAGCATCACAGAAGGAAGGAACGCTTGTGACCTAGCGGAGGTGAACTCTTGAAATTTACCCGATTCTATACCAACCAGGAAACCTCTGCCCAAGGTAAAGACTGGCTCCATTTTTAAAGCCACGCTCACCTAGTTCTGCGTGTGGCCTTTCTCTGTACCCGGTGGCACATCTGTACACTATTATCACAGCTATAAAACAGGTCTTGCTCAATTTTTGCCAGTTTTGTTTCTGTAACATTAGAACATCACACTTTAGGCAGAGTCTAGAGATTTATTTTCCTTCTGTGCCAGACTAAAGTTCAATGCAAATTTAGTTTTGCTTAAGGGAACATTGTAAAGTAACAATTCTTGGTATTATATGCCTTGTACCGTCCATCTCAAACCAGAGAGAATTACATTGTTGTGACTGTTGTGTCATTGTTCCAAGACACAAAGGTGAACAGCTAAAACACCCTAAAAACGCATCAAGCTTATGAAGTCTCCAACAACACTTGGATTTCCTGTACACACTCCCGTCAGTGAAGTAAATTCCTGTACACCACTCCTCCTGAAAACCGATCTTCTATTTCCTTTCATTTGCCCTAGATCAGCTGCGAGACCCAGAGAAGGTTCGGGACGGCTGTGATTCTCTCTCGAGACAGTAATCTCTCTCTTCTACTCTAGAAAGAGACCTGCTGTGGCTGCAAGAGAAACTTCACCTTCGTGGAGACCTGCCAGGAGGTGGGGGACTGCTCCTACGATAATCGTCTCGAGGATGACGACTCCAAGAAGGAGGAGGGCCACGATTTCGGCTTCTCTTTTCTCCCTTGGATGGTTCCACTCTGACACAGCAGCCACTCTAGCTCTTGGACAGCAGCCGCTGCATCACAGAGATCCTCAAATTCAATGCAAGTAAAGCCAGGAGGGTTTCTAGCAACCCCTACACTCTGCAATGGTCCATAATAGCCAAAAGCCCGGCCCAGCTCAGTCTTGTTGCCAAGATTCCCCACGTAAACCTCACAGTCCAGTGGGCAGGAATCAAGATGCATCTCGAGATCTGGGGTTAGAAATGCGGAGGCGCAAAACCCCACGCTCCCAGTGGATCTTCTCGCTCAGCTCCAACTCAGCTCCTCTACACACACTCAGTTACCCGGCGTCCACGCAATGGCCCAATTAAGGTTTTCTTAATAAAAAGCACTGGCTGCTATATATTTCAAATATTTCTTATTTTTTCTTTTTTTTCTTATTTTATCTTTACAATATCCTTGTGACATAGGCACAATTATTAACCCCATTTTACATATAATAAAGCTGGGACAGAGAAAAACACACACAAACTCTAACATTTTTGTGAACAGATTTTCTCCTTTTGTTTCAGGACCAACGCCAATGATGACCCTGTCTTTTGGGATAAAAACATGAAAGGTGATCATAAGGTATTATTTTGATCCCCAAACCTACTGTGAAACACCGGTCCCGAGATCCACAAATTCAGTACAATTTCTATCAAAATATCAGCAAAAGGCAACATACTTATTCTAAAACTCATATTGAAATGCAAGTGACCTAAGATAGTCACAGCAATCTTCAAAAAGAACCAAGTTGGGGCTGGGGATATAGTTCAATGACAGCAGACTTACTTAGCATGTGTAAGACCCTTTTTGCAATCCCTAGTACTGAAAGAAAAATAAAGAACAAAGTTGGAGAACTCACACTTCCACCTTTAAAATTTAACCCAAAACTACAGCCATCAAGATTATGCTGCTGGCTTAAGAACAGACATATGGATCAATGGAATTAAATTACGAGTTGAAGAAAACTTATCTTTATGGTCAACTAATTTCTGATAAAGGCACTAAGATAACACAATTGCTAAAGAAGAGTCTTTTCAACAAATGGTGCTAAAGCAACTAGATACCCAAATGTAAGGAAGGAAGTTAGATACTTCTATGTAAAGATTAACTCAAAATGGACCATAGACTTAAATGTGAGTTGAAACTATACAACTTTTAGAAGAAAATGAAGATATAAAACTCTACGGTCTTGGGTTAAGCAATTTTTAAAAGTAGGATCCTAAAACATAACATAAATTGGACATCATCAAACTTAAGCACTTCTGTGCTACAAAGAAAATAAACGAACAACAAAGAGAATGTGAAAAGTTTGTAAATCACATACCTGATAAAGATCTTATATCCAGAATACATAAATAATTCTTAAAGCTCAATAATACAGACAAATGATGCAATCAAAAAAGCTGCAAAGGATTGCACAGATATTGCTCTTAAAATTCTTTTTTTTTATTTATTTGAGAGAGAGAGAGAGAGAGAGAGAGAGAGAGAGAGAGAGAGGTGTGTGTGGCCAGCTCAGCCCACCAGGGGGCGGGGCTGGCTGGCATGTGGTGCTGGGGGATTGAACCACGGTCCCTGATGCTTTGCTAAGCTTGTTCTAAGTAGGTGCTTTAGACCACTGAGCCATCTCTCCAGCCCACAGATATTGCTCTTAAAAAAGATACAAATGGCCAATGAACAAATGAAAAAACACTATTATTAGCCATTAGGAAAATGCAAATCCAACCCACCCTGAGGCACTACTTCAAGTCCACTGCATGGCTAAAATAAAGGATAGTAAGTAGCAAGTGTTATTGAGAATATGGAGAAGCATAGCCCTCTGGATTGCCAGTGGCAATACAGGATGATGGAGCTACTGCTAGAGACGTTGGGTGCTTCCTTACCACGTCAGATACAGAGCTGCAATGAGGCCCAACGAATCCACCCTTGGAACCACCCAAGAAAAATGAAAACATACAATCATGCAAAAATATATATACGAATGTTTTTTTTTCAAAGTTTTATTGATAAACAGATAGCAATGAGAAAGTTTCAAATCAAATCGGAAGTACAGTTTCAACAAATATTACACTGCATATATTCTTCTTAGTGGTTAATTGCTGTACAAGATGTGGACTTGTGATCCTATTTACAAACACCATTAGAACAAATCATTCTATTCATTAAGAGAATGCAACTATATATCTATCCCAACCACTTTGAATACACAGATACAAAATGGACATTCATAGGCATATCCCATTTTTTCTAAGTTCCGTTATTGAATATTATAGGTGAAAAATGTATACACGAATGTTTGCAGCAGCACTATTATTTTATTAACTAAAAAGGTGAGAACAACTCAAATGTCTATTGACTAACAAATGGATAAACAATATGTGGTAATATAAACAATCAAGTGGTACTTGGCAACAAAAAGAAATAAAGCATCACTATATACCGCAACATGCGTGAACTGTGACCATTTCATGCTGAAAGAAGCCAGTCACAAAGCCCATGTCTGGTGTCCATGTGTATGAAATATCTAAGAAAGGCCTATGTATAGTGCTTTCCTTTAACTTCTTTTATTAGTATGTATTTGTCATATGTATTGATCTCATTTACCATAGGAATTCGTACCTATACATAGTATATCTTAATTTTCCCTTTTTCCTATTCCCTTCTCCTCCCTTCAGTCTTTCTCTCCCTAATGAGCTAAGTTTAATATCCACACTGTTGTTACAAACTACTTTTAGACCTTAGTGTTGAGGTTCCACGTGCCTTGCCCTCGCCACCTTGTAGAGCCCTTACCCGGATCCAGTAGCGCCTAATACAGACTTCAAGTGGCTGGTTCTTTCAAAACAAAACCTTAAGACTTTAACGCCCATGATCTTAATACCTCGCTGGTATAAAAGTTGAGGTGTATTTTCTAGATGCTGAAACCTCTAGTGCTCCAAAAAGCCTAATCACTTGACCAAGCAGTGCTCCATTGCCACTTCCTAAATGTTCTTACTTTTTTAGTCTTAAAAATGCCTTCTCAGCATGTCTCTAGTCAAGCATACCTGCAAGGTGATGCTAAGAAAGCTCAAAACAGACAGTTATTTAGCGTGAACAAACACTAGGCATCTGACCTAACCTAGAGCGGACACTACTTTCCCCTAAAATGGGTAACGCTCTACTTGGAAATTTAAGTAAGTAAAAAATATTGGAAAGAGACTATTCAGCCAGAGAATACAATATTTAGATTTTCTTTTTATTGAGAGTTTGCTTAACATCATTTTTCAAATCAGTACATCTGATAAAAATACATTCAGTAAATCATGAGAAGCCGCAATGCAGGACAATATAAAAGGTAATGGCAGCTGATAGACAGGTTTCGCATATGTGGAATTTTATGAAGTATTCTAAAAGGGGATTATATAAGTCAATTGTTTTTCTCTATAGATTCTTATGTTTAAGTTCAAGAACAAAGAGGCTTGCTAGAAATTTATCCTAAGTAGATAATCAAAGAATTTCCTAGGGTAAGTGTTATGATATATTAACTCATTATTTTTTAACTCATTTTTAATGGTAGAAATTTTTAAACAACTAAATGTTCAAACATAAAGAAATGGGTAACTAATGTACAACACATGTACTTTAGGCAGTATTATGTCCCTTCCACAATAATTACGTAGTATGTAGAAAAGTGACTAGGATATTATTTCATAATCATAATGCTGAATTGTGTACAATAATGATAACTATGCATTGATATGTAAGAATATGCATATGAATGGAAAACATATTGTGAAGTCAAATTTCATGTGCTTTTTGCAAGGTGAGGAAGCTGGAGGAACTATCATGTGACAAACATTAATTATAATTTTTACTTTAGGGGTCTAAATTTGTTGATGTGAAAAGTGCTGATAATGAATTTTTTTAAACTTACGCTATATATGGTAAACTGACTGTTCTTTGGAGAAAATTTTTAAACAATTTTATTAACTTATAATTTATATACCATAAAACTTATCCATTGTTGGTGGTTCCTTACAAGATCTTTCTCTCTATAACCTAATTAGCTTAAGGAGAAAGACAACATACGGACTACACATTTCTCAGCAAAATGGCCCATAGGTGGCCAGACTCACCAGGGAATCAGAGCTTCTTAGCAGCTTTATTGCAACACTAGACTTCGATAAGAACAGACAACCAAGATTTCCGAACAACTGAGAACTACCTTAGACACAGAAATAGAAACTAGAATATGCAAATGAAAGCAACTTGGAGAAAACAGACTTTCTACAGAGGGAAAAGTGTTTACATGTGTACAACAGCTTTCTTCCTAAATGCCACAACTAGAAGCAATCAGGCTATTCTTCAATAGGTGACTGGACAAACTGGCACACCCATACAATGGAATATTAGTCAGTGATTTAAAAAAAAACAAACTAATCAAGCCACATAAAGATGTGGTGGGACCTTAAATGGACACTGCTAAATCAAAGATGCCAAGCAGACGTGACTCCAATTATAGTGGTGTTGCTGTCAAGGGGCTATGTTCTGAGAAGGGTGCCACTGGGCAATTTCATTATGGTGTGAATATCCCAGAGACAGCTATGTCACTGCTAGGCAATATAATCCTTTGAAACACTCTTCTATATGCAATCTGTCACTAAAGAAAACATTAAAGAAAATATTATGCAGTGCATGACTGTATATGACATTCTTGAAAAGGTAAAACTAGAAAGACTGAAAAGATCTATGCTTACCTAAGATTTAGAGGAGGGAGGAAGACTGAATTCGTGCAGCACAGGGAATTTTTAGGGCAGTGAAACAATTTCATATGTTATAGTAGATAGAAGACCTTATATGTTTGTCAAAACCCATAGCCTATGTAACAAAAAAGGTGAATCCTAACATAAACTATGTGCTTTAATTAATAATGATGTGTCAGTATTCATTCATCAACTGTAACAAGTGTATAACACTAATGGAAGATTTTAATAATGAGTGAAACTGCAGAGGAGGCCCCAAAAGGGGACACAAGAAATCTCGCTAACTTTCTGCTATGTTTTTCTGTAAATCTAAAACTGCTCTGAATATAGATTATTAACTAAAACAACATAAGGCAAAAGATCAATACAGTACTCTTTTTATTTACAAAACTTGCTAAATTAACAGTGACAGTGATAATCTTACATTCCAAGAAAAATCATAATTTGAAAGGAGTCTTTGGGTAATCATTAAACTATTATGTAAAAAAGTATAACTTTCAGTTGAATAAGTTTATTTTTGGAAATCAGGTATAAGATGTGGTAGAAAAGGCATTGTAAGTAATGAGTAAAAATTGGATCTCATTTAAATTATCTAATGGTTAAATAAATTATATCATTAGATGGAAGTAAGCTGCTATAAAATTATAATATACAAATGCATAACTTAGTAACGTCACAGAAAAATATCCATGAGAATATTAATTTTAAAAGAAAACAAAATTATATATACTATTATAAGTATGGAAAATATATTTCTTCAAGTGTGTAGGGCTATAGATTTTTTTTCTCTATTTCTCAAACTTTCTATTATGTTATGATCTCTTCAGATAGGTTAGGAACTAAAAATGATGAATCAAACCGAATTTTTAAATTATTTTAAATTACTGGATTTGGTGATTTCTTCCAAGATTTTTTTTTCTATATTTTTTTAGGGAAGGGTCTACAGGGTGTTCAGGGTCTCACTACTAGATCAGACTCGTAGTGATCTGCCTGTTTACAGCCTCCCAAGTGCTGGGATTACAGGCACCTGCCACCATGCCCAGTCTCATTCCCTGTCTCAGTGCACCCCGGGGG
>NW_004524651.1:3305060-3339304 GCF_000260255.1 Octodon degus
GGTCCCTGTGCTTTGCCAAGCTTGTTCTAAGTAGGTGCGTTAGACCACTGAGCCATCTCACCAGCCCCTGTACAATAAAATACTTGTCAGGAAAATCAGAGAAGCATTGAATTAGCTGTAGACAAAATTATCTCATAAGATATATGCTCTCTTGTATAAGAACTATTACTTTTTTTTTTTTGGCAGAACCGGGGATTGAACTCAGGCCCTTGTGCTTGCCAGGCAAGTGCTTATCTATTGAGCTATCGCCCCAGCCCCAGAACTATTACTATTCTCATGTAACTACCAGACTATTTTAATGTCCTTTAAATTCAAATTTCCAAAAGTCTTTAATTTTTAAATAAAACATTATTGGCATTAACAAGGTCTAAATTAAAAAAAAAAACAAATACTTGATTTGTAGACTAAGTCAGGATATCTATCATTTCCTTGTGAACTGTTTTTTTTTTTTTTTTTAATGTATTTGGTACAGGGTCTTACCATGCAGCTGGGACTCATAGAGATCCTCCTGTTTTCAGCCTCCTCAGCGCTGGAATTACAGACATGAGCCACCATAACCGGTCTCGGTAGCCGGCTCAGCAAGCCTGGGTGCAGGGCTGGCACAGTGGGTGGCGCCAGGGATTGAACCTTGGTTCCTGAGCTCGCCTAAGCAGGTGCTTAGTCCTCTGAGCTATCTCGCCGGCCCTCCTTGTGAATTCTGATTGCTACTTTACTAATTTAAATATGGGCTGTGGGCCTCTCCTGCTCGGCCTCTCTAGGCACTATGGCCGATCCCCATGTGAGACAGATCAAGATCAAGGCTGGCATGGTGAAATGACTAGGCAAAGAAAAAGTGATACATGAAAAAGAAGCAAAACAACAAGAAGAAAAGATTGAAAAAATAAAAGCTGAAGATGGAGAAAATTTTGCTATTAAAAAGCAGACAGATACTCTCTGCATCTTATACTACAGATAACCACTAAGAAGATAGCAATGTACAATGTATTAATTATTGAAACTGTCCTATTCATCAGTTTTGAAACTGTCTCATTGATATTTGTTTCTCAATTAAATTAAGTTAAAAAAAAAAAAAAAAGACAGCAAGCAGAGATCCTGCAAGAGTCCCGGATGATGATCCCAGATTGCCAGCGTTAGAGGCTGCATACAATGACCTTCAGCAGATATTAGAAAGTGAGAAAGACTTGGAAGAAGCTGAGGAATCTAAAGAAGTGCGTATAGTGAAGTGAGAAGCCTGAAAATTTTCTGTACAGTGCTTTTGCATTAAGCCTTGACAGTTCATTGTTTTTACCACTGCTGGTGTATGAGTAGTATGAGAATGGGATTCCTTTTATGCAGTTGCAAATATTTTTCTTTGCATAATTTAATATGTCGAATAAATGAGTTCATCTAATAAAATAAATAAATAAATAAATAAATGAGGGCTCTGAAAATTATAACTTTTAGAATAATTTTTAGAATTTTCAAAAAAATTTTTGATACATGGTGTTTGCCTTGCTGTTTATCTTTATAGTTGGTAGCATGAATTGCTCAAGGGTTAGCATTCTGATTTAAACATTTTAAGAACACTTGACAGCAAAATATCTTCCACCTGGAACATTTTACATTGAGTGTTCTCAGTACCAGTACCAAGTACCAAAGACTCAGGTACTAAGCTTAGGTGAGCTAAGTGCTACATGTAAAATTTGCAATGTTTTCCACTAAACGTCACATTTTGAGAAGATTTTGTTATAACCTTAGGACCCTATAATTTATAACTTAAATGGCTTTAATACAAATAAAAAGTCCTAACCGGTCTCATACATTTTTGCTATGTTTAATCAACAGGCCCTTGAGTAAGAACATTTCCTGTGTTTCAACTTTCAGCCAATTCCCCACACTTAGCTCATTCTAGATGATCATCTACCAAATGCTTATAAGTTTTGTTCATGCCACTTGAATCCAGAATGTTTCATCCTCTTGCTTTCACACACCGATTGAGCAAACTCACTGTAGCAGGTGAAGACAGTGAGGGGCTCCGTGAATGGCTCCTAGCCTTTCTGCATGAGGGGCCACACCCAAAAGGCACTGCCCAAAAGGCACCATCTCCAGTCCAGGAATCAGGCGCATTGATTTTATCCTCTCTCTCCTCCTCTGAAATGGTAAGAAATGAATGTTTGCTCCTCAGAAGCCACCCCATTCAGGCTGTTTTTATTTTAGGAGCCAAGTGGGCCATGGTTATATTTAAATCTTTTATTCCAAAATGTTTCACGATGGCTAAATGGTAAGAAGAAACGGTTTGTTACACGTTGGTAAGTAGTAAATTCTTTTCTCTCTTTTTTTGAAACCACCATGAAAGGGTCCATGCTGGCTATGTGGCCAAGCGTGCTTTATGTCTAGGGCCTCCTCAAGAGTAAACTGGAGAATTAAAGTTGCCTGACAACTTTGGGTCACTTAGGTATTAAGCACAGTTAAAATATCATAGCTAAGTTGTTTTAAGCAAAGGATTAGAGACAATGACTGAGAGTCATGGGCACAATGCGGGAAGACACTCAGGAGAGGGCTGCATGTCCTCTCCTGTCCTTGCCAACTCTTGCCCTGGGCTGGTGGACTCTGAAGCCTCACTCCAGACAAGAGAGACACAAGTACCAACTCCAGATGATACTCCTCACGCAGTATACATCCGCTTTTCCACTCCATTCACCTTCTTCAAAATGGCCCGTGCGTCTTCTAGGCACAAGGCCCACACTTTTCTGCCTCTCCATCTCGACTCACGTGATTCCCTTCTTTAGAACAACCTACCCGTCCATCTCTGGGTCAAAACCCTGCTCGGTTCTCAGGGTCAAGTGTAAACGCCTCTTCATTCACGATCATGTAGCAAATGATCCCACTGACTGTTCTGAACCCTTGCTGAACTTCACTTATTCTAAAAGTGGTTTCAGAGTATCTGCGATGACCTTAGAATTAATTTTATGTGCCAAAAGGGAATAGTTTTGACTGTTTGGGAATGATTTAATAGCTATAACATACTGAATCTATTTGAGCATTTTTCTTTCCCAACAAGATGTGCACTAACTTCCAATAAGATACATGCACCACGTTAAGAGAACAGTGAAAGCATTCAGGTCCAGGATATACAAAAAAATCCTATGCACTGTGACGGCCCACGAATACCAAGTTCAGCATCAAATTCAGCCCTAACCTTCCTAGCAAACAAGCACAGAAAGGGACACCCAACATATACTGGATCACCAAATGTATTCCACGAATATGCACAAATACTATGTTCCAATAAAAAAGAGGAGCAGCCAATGGTCTCCTATCCACAGAGAAGGAGATGAACACCAGTCCTTCAGGACAAATAAAACTTACTCATCACCAAATAGTACTAGATAATCTCCAATTTAGGATATTACAGAGGTGGAAGATTTGCTGTAAAAACTGTTAAAGCAGCTTTCTGTAGGTCCTGAAGCCCCAGCCATGAAGATGATTAGGCTTCAGAAAATACTGAATTCCAACATCCTCCACTGCGGTTAAAAAAAAAAAAAAAGGCCCAGCTAAACTCTAATGAAACTGCTTGAGCCAACTCCTTGCCTGCAGATCTCTAAGATAATCAAAGACTGGCTGATCACCTGCAAGCCTATGACTGTCCTTTCCCAGCTCCCTGCTGTGACCCACCACAGCAGCAGGCATGAAGGTCTAAGCAAGCAAAAGCACATTACAACAATGGTTATGCTAAAGAGACAGCCAGGATGAGGAGCTGGACTGTGGTAGCAGGTATTCATAAGGCACTGTGACACTAAGACTGAACACCCCATGTATTGGGCATGTGTTACGGGGAACATGTTCAAAACCGAGCAAATCCTCGGGGAACTCAGCCACAGGGTGATGACAGACAAGGCCTATGAACAGCTCCAGGCCAGCCCGCCTGAGGCTCACAGATCTAAAACAAAGAAAGCTTGCAAACTGCATGAAAAGGAGATCCAGGCAAAGAAGGAAGATGCCATCAAGATTTTGTCTAAGGAGAAAGAGATCAAGAAATAAACTCCTCCCTACTTGTCTGCACATAGTGATCTCAACAACAGAGGTATGGCACCTGCTTAGGCAGAGTACAGTGGCCAGGGTTCAATCCCCTTTGTGCTGTGCGGGCCCAGCCCTGGGGTACAGAGACGGTGATTAGCCTAGGTGTGGTGGTGTGTGCCTATAATCCCAGCACTTGGGAGGCTGAAAAAAGGAGAATCACTGTGAGTCATATATATATATATATATATATATATATATATATATATATATATATGACACTGAATACAAACTTCACAAATTAAGTACCATACTTGTTAATAACAACAAAGATAACAATATCATATTGGAGGGCAATTTACCTGAATACCATCTTAAAAGTCTTTTTCAGAATTAAAGAGCTGAACTAGTGTGTGAGAAGGTAAATGAATGCCAAACACAGTATATAACAAAACATACATCCTATGAAAGTTAACGGCTGCATCAAACAATAAAGGTAGACCCGGTTTTATTTCTCCCTACACTGGACATTACCTCGTCACTAGTGAACAATTCTTTTTTACTTAAATTCAGTGTAATGTGAGTTCATCTTACAGAAAACCACTTGCCTACTCTGTTCGGTTGGGAAGATGATATAGCTGGGAAACTAAAGGTACAGCACTAGGGACGTGGCCCCCCACAGTTCTAATTTCTTTCAAGAAAATTAGTCCCATTCTTTCCACGGCATGGTTTTATCTGAATGTCTCCTCACTGTCTCAATCTTACCCTAAAATTCTAATGCACTGCCCCATGCCCCAAAACACCAATTTGCCTTCCCTAGTTCTGTGAATTGCACCATCCTCCTCCCAGTTACTGGGGTTCTTGTTCCTCAATCTTGACTCTAATTCACTTCAGCAAGCACCCATCTCTTTTCCTTCTAGTTTTCAGTCTCTGTCTCGTTCACAGCTAGCACTAACACTCCGCTGCGTTACACTGAGCCCAGCTGTATGCAACAGCTTAGAGTCACTTTCTAAAACGCAACATGGGCACATTTCTGCTCAGACGCTTTCAGTAGGCCTTGCCACCCACTCAGTGTAGACCGGCCCTCAGAGCCCGGAGCCCTCCCGCGCCACAGCACGGTCGGCCTGACAGCTTGCTCCTGCAGACTTCTCGCTGCCTCCCCTCACACTTTTCACCTACTGTCCTTGTGTTCATTTACTTTCAGAGTTCCGCAACAACAAACTGCCCTCCTTACATCCTCCCTAAAAATCCAAATTCCATTCTTCCATGCTCAGGGACAGTAGCTACACAAATTTTCTGGGACTTCACTTTTTTCTTAACTCATGGTATTTACTGTCACCTACCTGACTCACTTAGCAGCTCTTTGTATATAACTATGATATCACTTATGTTCTCTTGCAGACTTTTCACACTTTTTTTTTTTTTTTGAAGTGTTTTGTGCAGGGTCTCACTAGCAGCTCAGACTCATGGTGATCCTCCTGTTTTCAGCCTCCCCAGCGCTGGGATTAGACATGCTCCACCACACCCGGTCTTGGTGGCTGGCTCAGCGCTCCCTGGGGCAGGGCTGGTGCGGCATGTGCCGGGGATCAAACCCGGTTCCTGTGCTTAAGCAGGCGCTTAGTCCACTGAGCTATCTCGTTGGCCCTTCACATTTACTCTGATGGTGTACATGTGAGCAGACATCTTAGCTTCCCACCACATTGTAAGTCTACTATCCTTCTTATGTTTACTACCCAGCATGCACTTAAAGATATCCCAGAATCAGAGAGGAGAACCGTCAGTGTTACCTATTGCTAATTTCCACCCAGGTTAGGAATCCCTTCAACAATCCTGAAATCCCGCCCCCTCTCCTCTTGGGACCATCCTAGTGACACCTCTCAGCCTGTTACACTAGACAACAGAAGTGTCTTCAGAACTCTCTAAATCATGCATGTACATGCACAAATACTCAGCAAGGCTATCCCGGGAGTTGTGCTTATTGCTGGTGAAGGGATTTGAGTGGCTGGAAGATGAAGTGTAAGAAGGGCTAAGTTTGATTTTTAGGTTCTTTAGTATATTTAATAATAAGGTAAAATATGTTTTTAATTCTTTCCTATTATGTATTTAAGTCTCCTAAAACACTTCTGCCCTAATTCTGTCTGTGATTTCTAGAGCTGTATAGCATAATTCTAATACGCTGCGTGGCTAAGTGACTAATGCTTTAAGGGACCGCTGCTAACTATCTTATAAGAAAGCACATACCACTACTCCTAGTAAGGCTGTCAAAAATAATGTACTCAGGCGGGGAGTGGAAGTCAGTGACATAGCACTTAGCTAACAAATACATCCTGAGTCTAATCCCAACCACCACCAAAAAGACCAAAAGAGCACTGTATTCTTTTAAATGAGTTAAAAATTTATCCAAGGGCCAGGGAGATAGCTCAGCAGAGTAAGTGCTTGCCTGGCAAGCACAACATCCTGAGTTCAATCCTCGGTACCACAAACACACACAGACACACACACCCAAACATATCTAATATACTTAATCCTTTTTCTTTATCAGTGCATACTTCCAAAATCTGCTGTCTTAGTTACCTTAATTATATTTTATCTATAAGCTTTATATTTTATTTTTATTTCTCCTGGCATAAGACCCTTGCTGCCTAAAGCAGTACGGTGCTATCTCCTAAGCTCTGTGAACAGCTTCACCATGCTCTTGCCATTGGGGGTGCTCATTCCAACATAAGGAAAGGAACCCGGAGGCACCTTTAGTAGCTTTCAGAATATATTAATGAGTCTCAGAAGTATTCACAATCCAAAATAACAAAACCACATCAGGCTACTCTTAAATGTTATGAAAAATTTACAGAATGAATAAAGGTATCTTCTCTCGCCATTACGAAAGGGCCCTTTATTTCTGGGCCCCCCATTTCTCCATCGGTGAAGAGGAGACAGCTTTCGCAAGCCCTTCTCACTGCAGCTTGCTGTCTGTCTCCCACATCTTCACCCCAGAAGGTATCAGGCATTCCAGGACACACAGAATCTATGAAGTGCTCACCTCACGAGCGGCATCCCTTCTCCCTGGGGTCAGCACAAAGATGCCTTGAGCTGGCATCAGCACTGGCTCTGGGCATTTACTAATTTATCCTCTTGCCACTTATCAATGCTGAACAACTTCTACAGTATCTTCACAAGCCTGTTTTCAGATGTGGCCAATCTCCCCACTTGACCTGTAAGATATGGATGTAATACAGCCTGTCCCTACACTCACCTGAGTCCATAGAATAGGAGTATAGAGCGTATCAAGGACATAATGACTATGATTTCCAGCTAAAGGCTGCTGCAAATTATAAATGGCTCTCAAAATACTATTAGTAAAGTTCAGCTCCATCCCATAAGCTCCTCTTTGGTATCTGCTAGGCAAAGGCAGTGTGGCAGGAGGCAGGGAATCACTTTGCCCCTTTCTCCCAGCACAAAGGGAGGCACTGTGAAAGGCCTCCTAGGAGTAGAAAGGCTGCTTCATATTACAACGTGCTCAGCAAGCATCTGCCTGCCCCTATCAATTCTACCACAATTTACTCGATTTAGATCTTGCATCTGGAAAACTTTGCTGTAATTCATACCTTTAGCTCCAGTTCTTAACAAAATCAGAAGCAAGTGAATCGTGACACACAAAAAATCTCTGAAGTCCAGGTTGCCAGTGTCACTCTTTTATACCATATTCCCACATCTGCGTTCAGAAGGCCAGGAAATCCCACTTCACTTTCTATCTTACTTCAGTTTTTCACCCGTGTGGAAAATCATGATGTTCGCACTCAAGTTTTTATCTGCTAGGCTCAGGGAGCCATGTCCACTTTTCTAGACACTGCAATATTCTGGCCTCCTGGCAAAAAGGGAGTGGTTATCTTAAGTTTCTCTTATCGTCTTTACTATTCCTGAAGGGCAGAAAGCAGTTGCTACAAGGCTGCCCTTATCATCCCTAGTCACTGAGTGAAGTAGTAAGGCAGCCAGGCCAGTGCTCCTGGAAACAGCAGGTCTTTCCTGGGCTCCCACATCTGGGTTGGGATCTGAAGAATCCAAAGGCAGGGAAGACACTGTTCCTCCTCTCTAAAGCCTCATGATTTAACGGGGAGGTAGAGCTGAAAATCCCCAGTGCCAAGTTAAGTGATACCGACAGTAAGAAATCTACTAGGAAATCTGAGAACTATAGAAAATCTAAAGGCCACCCGACTCAGTCTTTTCCCCAAGCAGAAATCATCCAACATCCTTGTCAGACTATTAACCTTCTGACTGAATGTAGATCTCATAGCTCATGAAGCAGTTCATTTAAGTTTTCAAAGTCTTTTATTGCTAGAACATTTTGTCCCGATGTGAACGAAAACTTATTATTCCACGCAGCAGTGATTTTCAAAACTTTTAAATGTTTAACTAACGGTGTGTGCCTTTGAAAGAAATATTAGACACAAACAGAGAAAGCGGGTAGAGGCGGAGCATCCCTGTTGGCAGCTACAACAGGCCCTCGGCACACCTACCAGTCTTCTCTGCTTCGCTATCCCCTGCCACTCCAGGCTCACCACAGAGTCTGTGCCTTGAAAGCTAATTAGAGTCAATCCAGTTCGAGCAGCACATGTCAACCCTTGAAAACAGCTCTCTTGTATCTTTTGAACTCCTTTTGGGGGTGGGATTAAACTTGCCCATTTCAAATGATCTAGTCTCATTATTTTCCCTCGTATCTTCCCATCCTAATCATTCTCCTTTACAAAAAAAAAAAAAAGTCAAAACTATATTTGCACACAATCCTTTCTGTACTGTGACCAGCTGAGGACACAGCCTCTCTTACTATCTGGACGTCAGAACTACTTGAAGAGGATTTAGTGAAAAAAGAAGGACCTGGGCTGGACCTTGAAAAACACTGGTCTATTGGTAGCGAGAAGACAAAATTCCAGGCTAGGAACTAGTCTGAACAGAGACACAGAAAGTAAATCAAGGGTCTCCTGATAGGCTCAGGCCACTTCTCCTCTTTATGGGTTCTTTTTCATTTAGCCACCTGCTCACACTTATTTCTCAGAAGAAAATTAAACCAGATCTTATCTCTAAGAATGTAGGCTTTTCTTGTGCTAGGATCAAATTAGTGAAATGATCTGATCACTACCAAAACTGGGTCACTTCAACATTCTAGCCACCGCCACAGGGGAAAGGATACTTGATGAAGATGTTTGATAAGTCTGTGAAAAAATTGTATTATTTTTCAATGAGTCAACATCTTGACAAGAAGATTCATAAAGGGTATAATGTTACTGAAGCACAGCCCTGGAAATTCTCAGATCAAATGCCAACCCAAAGAACACATTATCTGTACAAAATTATCTTTTCTTTGTTATTTATCAAGCCACGGGTAATAATATAACCCAAATGGGCAGTGAAATCATTTTCGTATGATGAATGCTCCGACACCAAAGCAGCACACCCTGTGGAAGCAAATGTCAGGACCAAGGTTTTTCAGCAAATATGTTCATTACAACGTATTTCCTCCTGCAACTTGGCATTACTATTTACAGATAATGAACTCAAGCATAATGCTCTTTCATACAATTTAGTTTTTCATCAAAGGAGAGAGATTTTAAAGGTAACTCTTTTCTCTTAAGATGTGCTCTTCTAGAAACTAGATGAGTACTCACACCATGGGAATGGAATTGCATGCAGCACTCCTAAACTTGGGGAAACTGAACTTGTCCTAAATTTTAATATCTATTATTAATCTAAAGATTTTAAGGCATTAAAAACACTGATCTTGCTAGCATTCAGGGTAATTGATTCAGACATTTTATTTCCATTATTTTCTCTTTTTCCTTCATCTCAAAAGGAGGTAATCTGAATTGCTCTAATCTGAAAAACAACAATAAGTGTAGCAAATACTTGACAATGAAGATGAAAAGCCTCTAAAAATCTGTTACCTTAGTAACAGCAAGAATGTAGAAGAATAAGAATACACTGTCAGGACATCATTTCAGATTCCACAGATTTGAGGCCTAAATACAGTCAGCTTTCATTAGCTTTTTGTTTTTCCCAGCAGGTCCTTGGACTTTGAAACAAAACCTGAATGACAGCTATGAGCAATTCCAGCCCGGCTCCTGATTAGCTATGCCAAACAAAACAACTCTCTGCAGTGTAAACTTTCCAGGCATCTGCAACCAAGCCTCTGTAGAGACTATAATTCCTCAGCGAGATTTGAAGAAAGCTTGGGGGGAGGGAGAGGGGGAGGGGGAGGGGGAGTAGGAGGGGAGGGGGAGGGGGAGGGATGAAACCCCTTCCACCTCAAACTAGTTCCCTGAATTACTCTCTCATTACAGCAGGAGGGAAAATAAAAGTAGAACTAGCTTTGGTGTGGTTGTAATTCTAACTTTGCCTTATTATACTGTTTAGCCAGTTCTTTAAATCCCAATATTCTATTCCAATTAACAGTCCTAGCATTTATAACATCTGTGCATCCGAACCACACATACATTTAAACCAAACAAGCAATTCTGAGAACTGATTCATATCAAGTAGAGCAAGCAGTTGATCAAAGAGATCCAAGAAGAGGAAGAACAAGGACACATGAATGGATAGTGCCCCAAATGGGTACGAGCTAAGATTTTGTGTCATTTGTTCTCGTTCGCTTTTGCTGAATGTGACCCAAAATTAATCACAGCAAATGACACAGAACTGTGCTGTCTGGCCCCATCTGCTACTTAATTAGATCCCTGAGGAACTGACTATCAAGCTTTTCTCTTATGATCAGGCTGCTGGATTCTACCCAGAGAGCATCGCTTTATGTACACAGAAGAATCAAAGATTAGATCCCAAAGCAGTGAGTTCTAGCTGGATGCTTGACTTTAATGTTGTAAATGGTTTTAGAAAAAAGTTGTCTGCAGAAAAGTCTGTGCTGAAGTATTAAGTGGCAATTCAACTATATGGAGAAGGGAGTTAAACTGAAAGTTTGGCTTTAACAACATCCCAGCAATCTCTTCAGAAGTAAAAATGTGCCTTTCTGGGAAGAGCGAAATAGTAGCAATGCAGTTTGCTCTTGTCTTCTGAAAAGTGGCATTTCACCCCACTCTGATCTCTCCTGCTTCTGAGATAGTCTACAGCAACTGACACTGACGTACTTGGAACGTTACTTGATCGAGTTCCCTATTCCAAGCCAATAACAAAACCAAAACAGTGTCCTGATCATCAGGTAGCATGAAAGAGAAGAAAAGCAAATCTAACTTCCTAAAGTATAATTTTCAGATATATGGTAACAAAGTCATAGAACACTTAGTACTTATATGGCCACATCAGAAAACCCTTCCTTAGATTTAAGACAAGAGCAAATTCACATCCTTAAAGGTTCAGATGGAAAAGTCAAGTTCAGCCCTAAAAGAAGACCTATGTACACAGACTCACAAAAAAATCAGAATCGGGAATAAATTAATTTTAGACACTACAGACAAGGAAGATATCAATGTTTAAGAAGTTAATAACAAATCAGAAAGCTACATTCCTTTTTTTTTTATTCAATGTGTCTATAAAACCACCACTTTATTGTTAAAAAAGCCTTAATATATTTTCTGTAACTGATGAAGGCAAGGACAGAAAACCCCTAAATATGAGTACACGCTCTTAATCCCAAACCAAACCTGCTGATTCAGCACAGAGTTCTCACAGAGGCCTTATCTGTAAGAGGAACAACCCATTGTCCGGCTGAAACAAAGGGCACTGCACAGGAAATCAGCCAAATCTGGGCCAGATGGTCACTGATTCAAGTTTCATTCTCCCCACCCCCACTCACCCTGGCACTCCAAAAATAGATCTAGGGAGCATTTTTGGTTACCAGGTAATTGCGCTGCGTGTGAGGCATGAGAAGGTACCTACACCCCCCTCTCCAACACCAATGAATTTGTTAAATGTCCTTCTAAAAAGTTAAGCAAGGAAGCTGCTCTGCAGAAAAATACCTCTAAAAGCCTGTTTCGGAGGCGTAGTGTGAAGTTTTACCAGATGGAATGATTTAAAATATTCACGCTAATTTGTTCTCATCTACTGTTTTCCTCAAGCCACAGCACAAAATTGAAACTAACCCAGAGAAAACGGACTTATCCCAGCTGTTTTCTGTAGATTGCTATCACCTTCCCCAAAGGTTCTTGGTTTGTAATCTAGAAACATTTTCAAAACTACTAATGAAAAGCTACCAAAACCCAACTGTAATAAATATCGGTACTAATTTCCTAATGCTATTAAAAACATAAAAGTTTTGTTACAAAATTCGTGTCATAACCATTTGAGAAGGTAAAGGTATAAATACAGCATAATATTTTTCGAAGTATTCACATACTTTACCTGGACTGAAGAAACTCCACAACACCAGGCCTGCCCAAGCTCAGTCATTCAAATGCAGAAAGACTGACAGACAGGTTACTTTCTCCAAGCCTCAGGAGTTTAGAGGAACAGAGAGAAGCTGCAGAAGGAACAAAAAAGAAATGTGTGTTTGAGGGGAGCGGGTACTTCTAAGAATGACACTAATATTCCTCTTCTCAAGGAAAACACCTCTACATATTCCATTGGAATTACACAGAAAACAGAACAAGCTGGGGAGACGGCTCAATGGAACAAAGGTTTCCCTGGCAAGCCGTAGGGCCTGAGTTCAATCCGCGGTTCTGGGGGGGAAAAAAAAATCTTCAGAAAACAGAATGAAAAATCACTGATATTGATTACAAATCAGTGTGTGTAATCTCACCTCATAAAATTTATAAATTAGAATATTGCTATAAACACAGTCCACCCATCTCCTGGTTACTGTAAAACTTAGTCATGGATTCTAAACAGCAACTATTCATTAAAGCAAAACATCTACAACTATGTCAATGATTTAAGCGACCATTCTGCAAGTACCCAAGAGAAACTTGTATAGTATACAGATGTATATACAGGTCTGAAACCTCTCAAAAATGTTCAGAAGATATTCCTGTATCTTTTCTACTAAAAATATTTCCAATAAGAGTGGCCATTTCTTTAAAGGGAATCCTTGGCTCTATGGGGCTCCTTAGAAATGTTTACACTTATGCGGCTTAAGTAAATTTTATCTCCCAATGAACAGCAATACCTTTAGTAAACTTTATAATTACTCTGGAAATGTCAACTTAGGAGTACATTTTATTGGCATGCTACAGTGTAATTTTTTGGGAAAGTTTACATATAGAAAGGTTTGGGCAAATAAAAGAGGTTTTTGGTTCATTTGGGTTTTTTTTTTTTAGCACAAGATAATCAGAGGCCGGTAAAGCAACAATTAAAGACAAAAATTACTTCAAAATATGCAATCAACAGCAACTCTTAAATATGGTCTGTTTTATTGTAGGGAAGTAGGAAAAAAGGCTGCTAAAGAGTCCAGCCTAGGCCATTTAGCGATCTAGTGAGACGCTGACTTAAAATAAAACATTGATATGTGTGGTGTGGTTAGGATAGCACAGTGTCCTCTGTGTGTTTCACTTAAATGTAAATTTATCTTAGAGACTCTAAAGATGAGCTCAGAAGGTAGGCAAATGTAATGTAGCTCAGTGCAAAGGCCCTGGGTTCAATCCCCAGTACAAAAAAAAGGAGCTGTTAGAGGCAACAGAAGGGAACCTTCTTGAAGAGCACACTCGTCGATGCATGCACAATGCCAGCAATGGCTGCAAAATAAAACAAAGACACGGAGCTAGGGAATCTTGACCTTCTGTTTTTAACAGGATAGTGACAAATGGGAGCTTCCTCCAAAAGTTGCCATCAACAACTGCTACCAGAATTTAGTTTACAATTATGCCATCAGATACATTTCAATCAGTGGTTGCAAACCTGGTCTAAATATGCATGTGCCATGAGACTTCAAGGGTTTTTTGTTTTTTTTTTTTTAACATCTCAGATTTAGGTATTTTAATGTATTTATGCAACCTGATTTCTGGCTAAAATACTACTGTTTTCCTTTATATAGTATTATAAAATAATAGTACCATACTAGGCAATGACTTGTTATGTATACTTTTATCAACTAAATTAATTTTCTTGCAATGGAATTATGTAATCTCAAAAAAAAGATGCTAAAAGGTAATCCATTAAGAAACTTTAGGGCAGTTGAACACTGGTTGTGTTTTTCTTTAGTGTAAATCAGAAATTTCACTATTGAAATTTGAAGAAAATGACTATTGATATTAAAATTCTCTACCTTCTGAGCTCATCTTTAGAGTCTCTAAGATAAATTTACATTTAAATGAAACACACACAGAGGGAGTTAGACTACCATAACCATCCCACACACAGCAATGTTTTCAGAGATTTAAACCTCCAACTCCTAGGAGAAAAGAAAATTGCGACTACACAACTACTTCTGGTCAACTCAATATATCATTTGAATAGGACTTATGCTAATGCTCTAATTTTATGTAAGAGTTAAAGGAAATGTATAAAATCAAAGTACAAATCAAAATACTAACACAATTCAATAAAAAACAGACGATCCATTCACATCAGTTTCTAGAAAACTAGGTCTTAATAAATAAAAACTGTATCAATAACAACGAATGACTCCATGAAGTAGTGGAGCAGACTAACGACCTTTTTCCTTGATACGTCTTTTAGGGAAGCAACAGAGTTTAAAGCTAAAATACCAATACGTTAGTATTGGGTTCTAGTTACGTTAAGTCTTTCCTTTTTTTTTCTGACTCTGTAACTTATATTTTCTTCTTGATGGCCCACAAATCCAGTAGAAAATTTAATTCAATTAAGAGAAAATTTGTATAAGGATAATATACTTATGACAAATATAGCATTGCTTTCATCTTTTTTTCTAAATATAGTACATACATGAGAAACATATCAAGGTGCAATTTCACTTATGAAACCTGTGATGAATATAAATTTCTAAAGAGTGAATTCTATTCACAAGAAAATATTTTAATATCTATGTTTTTAATGTTTTTTAGTATTAATTACTATAAAGATTTAAAAGAATAGTGATGTATGAGGCTGGTGAGATGGCTCAGTGGTCTAAAGCACCTTAGAACAAGCTAAGCTAAGCAAAACCCAGGGACCGCAGTTCGATCCCCCAGCACCACATGCCCGCCAGCCCTGCCCCCTGGTGGGCTGAGCTGGCCACACACACACACACACACAAAATAAATAAATAAAGAAAGAAAGAAAGAAAGAAAGAAAGAATAGTGATGTATTAAGTCATCTCAAATAATTGTAAATGTGCTTTTTTATTATTTTTTTTTTGGTACCAGGGATCACACTCAGGTCCTCGTACTTTCCAGGCAGGAACTTATGCTGCTGAGCTATCTCCCCGGCTCTGTAAATGTACTTTAAACAGCCTGAAGGTTAAAATGAACTTTCATTTTTGCCCTCATAATTTCACATACCTTAAGTTTGCTACCCAAAGAAAGTCTGTCGGCTGAGTAGTGATCATACTCCTACACTTCCATCCTCTTTCTCTTAACACTCACTGGTGTCACTAATAAATTTAAACACTCACAGCAAGACTTCCTTAACAGCACCCACACAGTGTCAGATTTTACATCTGATGCCTCATGCACAAGTTTAAAATGTCTTTGGGCTTATAAAAAATAAAAAGGGCATGACAACTCTAAGCAGATATCAGTTCAATGAAATATTTTTTAGTTTTCATATGGGGCATAGAACAAATAATGTATTTGCATATAACATTAAAATCTTTTACTATGTAATAATGGTTTTAAGAATATGGTTTGAATAAAATTAGATCTGTACCTACAAAACTACAAGGTACGCTTATGCATTTTAACTAGACTAGTTTTCTTTTTTTCATGTATTTTAGTACACGGTCTACAGGCTCTCACTATGTAGATCGGACTTGTAGTGATCCTCCTATTTTCAGCCTCCCCAGAGCTGGCATTACAGGCAGATGCCACCATGCTTCGTCTCAACCACCCTCTCAGTGTGCCTCAGGGGTGGGGCCTGCAAGGCTTGTGGTGCCAGGGATTGAACCTGGGCCCTGCGCTCTGCCTAAGCAGGCACCCTAGTCCCCTGAGCTATTTGGCTGGCCCTTAGACTGTTGTTATCTCCAGGGCAGGGACAACTCTTTTTTTTTTTTTTTTTTAAAAAGCTTTTTCTATTTATTTATTTGTGTATGTGGCCAGCTCAGCCCACCAGGGGGCGGGGCTGGCTGGCATGTGGTGCTGGGGGATTGAACCGTGGTCCCTGTGCTTTGCTAAGCTTGTTCTAAGTAGGTGCTTTAGACCACTGAACCATCTCACCAGCCCCAGGGACAACTCTTTATTTTCCTTGCTCTTTTCACACAATATCCGTTCCAATTATAGGTGCCTAATATAAACTTACTGACATATTTATTACTAATTTCCTGCTCAACAGAGAGTCCATTACCCAGTGGATAATAATCCCACCGGACTATGAACCTCTTGCTTAGTAGGAAGACTATGATGACAATCATTTTCAAGGAAGTGACAAACACATTTAATAATTAAGCCTTGGGGGCCAGGGAGATGGCTCAGTAGAATAAGCGCTTCCCTGGCAAGTGCAAGGGCCTGAGTTCAATCCCTGGTTCCAAAAAAAAAAAAAAAAAAAAAAATTAAGCCTTTATCCAAATGAAAACAGAGCCAGGTGTAGCAGTAGGTGGCTGAAGTGGGAAGATCCCAAGTTCAGGCCTAGCCCAGACAATTTACCAAGTGAGTCAGACCCTGCCTCAAATGAACAATGAACAAATAAAACAGAGTGATGGTTTGATATTATAACTACTATTACCAATTATTACTTTGAAAATCAGCACAGATTCAACACAAACTTCAATCTAAGAATTATGGCCTGTTAGTCTGGTTTACCAACATGAACATCAGCTTCGCAAGCGCAAACCACATGGAGATGTCTGAAATTTCTCACATGACAATATCTAAACCAATTAGTATTTTAACTCTGGAAGTTTTACCAATTTAAAACTAATAAACCATGTAAATTGTAAAAACTGAATTTCACAGTTCTATTCTAGTAGGCAACATATCCCTACAAACATATGAATTCAATAACTTTTTTTTAACTAGGATTTTTTTTTTTTAAGATGATGTCTTGTTATGTTACTGAAGGCTGGCCTCAAACCTCCTACTATCCTCCTACCTCAGCCTCCTACGTACAAATAATCCTCCTTTAATGACCATTTCATTCCTGCAACTAGTTCATAACTGAGTTGGTGAGTAAGAGGAATTGTATATAGTATGTACACTACAATTTTCAGACCACAAAATGGTCAAAGAAAATTCCAACTTGACTTTACACTTGCATAACTCTTACCTGCAGAACTGTAATGTACAGCAGAGCATAAAACTAAGCACAGTTGCTACAGGGAACCAGCAAAACTTAAACTATTACTAAGACATCACAGAACCAAGAACCTGCCTGGCTCCATAAAACCACTGGAAATGCTGAACGTCCTGGACAGTGAACCTGGCACTGATGGAGCCACAGCTCTGCCCACTCTGCAGTAAATGTCTTGGAGGGCAGAAAGATACGTAAAGTATACAGGAGAGGAGCTCGCTAGCCAGGAGCGTAGGACAAAAATTAAACATGCAAGTCTACCACAGGCAAAGTGACGACTGCTCCATCGCTTCCTGTGGTTCCAAACCATATATAGAACCCTTGAGAAAATACGTGTGTCCACAGGAGGCATCTCGACATATCAGAAAGTTTCAAAGTAGTACCACTTCAAAAGAGTTTATGTCTGAGAATTTATTTAACTCAAAATGAATTATGTTTTTTAAATGAATTAATTTTATCGTCCCCTGAGGAACTGTTGGAAGCAACTAGACCTAAGCAGTGAGCCCTGCAGAAAGCATGCGCTGGTCACTTTCCTGGCCCTGGCCCAGCTGTTCTGCATGTACCATACAGGACCAAAAGGTCGCAAAGGGCCGCGCTCCAAAGCGCTCCCTTCAGCATCGAAACAGGCAAACCATGTATTTGTTGGACATGAAGGCAACAAACCAAGTTCAGAGGTTACTTTTTGTGTGTCAAAATCCAAGAAAAGGTCGAGTAACTTATTTTACTCCAGCACCAGTCATTATAGAAACTGTCTATACTTTGAAAGCATTTGTCTCTTCCTGAGCGCTGCACCCCTTTGCGCACATGCTAGGGAAGGCGCCCAGACTGCTGCAGGCTCCTGGGACTCTTCCTTTAACGACTGAGCTCCCGTCCTGAGACCAGGCCATCCATCGAGTAAACTGGGCGCTAAGTGAAGAACCATACACAGTGTGTACAGTGTTCAGGACAAAAATGGTCAAAGGAAACCCCAACTTGGTGGCTTTTATTTGCATGACTCTTGCATGTAGTACTGTCACATATAACAGAACATGAAGCTACAGTACATTATGTACAATGAACAAAAGTTACAGTGCTATATAATTAAGGTAAACTATGCAAAAAAGGCACTGAGGCTCCGTCCACATGTACAGAGCTGTACAGAAAACAAAGATGGGTCTTAAGTCCAATAAGCACACCACTGTCATTAAGTATGAACAGTCATTATTAGGTTGTTAATGAGGAACAGTTGTAACTGAGATTACATCCATGTACCATCAGCCTGGCTTACCTAAGGGTTCTTTTTTTAAAAAAAAAAAAAAAAAAATTTATTTATTTATTTATTTAGTGTGTGTGTGGCCAGTTCAGCCCACCAGGGGGCGGGGCTGGCTGGCATGTGGTGCTGGGGGATTGAACCGTGGTCCCTGTGTTTTGCTTAGCTTAGCTTGTTCTAAGTAGGTGCTTTAGACCACTGAGCCATCTCACCAGCCCTACCTAAGGGTTCTTATTGGCAAATTTAAAGCCTATGTTATCTAAATTATTTAAGTTATTTGTAAATAAGTAAATTTAAAGATCTGATTGTGGGCTGGGGAGATAGCTCAATAGAATAAGCACTTGCCTGGCAAGCACAAGGGCCTGAGTTCAATCCTAAATTTCACCAAAAAATAAAAAATAAAGATCTGATCATGCCTCAAGGATTATAAAGACATTACCAATTTGTAATTTTTTTTTTTATAGCACAGGTAAAATACCTTATGTTTCACCTCTCCACAGAATGGTTCTGGATGTATTTTTCCTTGTTACCATTCTCATTCAAAAGGTAATTCTCCCAGCTTAGCTTCTGAAGGGAATGGGTCTTGCCTTAGTAATTCTAATAAAAGTAACAACTCATGTTGTCCCCTCTACCCTCCTTCCTGCCCCAGAACACTTATTTCAGGGGATTAGATCTGAAAGCAGTTTGAGCCAACTCAGGGAGTGAATATATAGCCATGCAATAAAATGAACAGGTACCCACAAATATCATTCATTCATGCACTCATAAATGTTAAAGGACAATTACACACTTGTCCTCGGTGCTAGAGATAGAGCAGTGAGCAAGACGGACAAAACACCTGCAGTGCTGAATCAAGCCGAGCAAGCCCAGCTGGAGCAGGGGCACTATTCTTTACCACAGGATACAGCCTTGATGCACGACTGCACGTGCCCTCAAGTGCCAGTCTACACCCTCTACAGCAAAAGCACAAACAACTGCCACGAGTTACTGTTCTGAATACCATAAACATCCTAAGATACAATTTCTGACATTCAGGTCCTACCATCTAGCGGAATCACAAAACATTTGCCCCAGAGCAGGACATAGAGGGAAGAACAATAGTTTTGAAATCAACCAGCCTTAGGTTTGAATTCTGACTTTATACTTGGAACGGAAGGGCTCTTGCGAAACTTACTTAGAAGCTTTCTGTCCCTTAGCTTCTTAGCTGTAGAAAAAAGAATGATACCTATTTCTCAGGACTATTGTGAAGACTAGTATAGGTAAATATACAAAGGGAAAGGTATAAATTAAATTTTATTAAATTAAGAAGTTAGGGGCCAGGGAGATGGCTCAGTGGAATAAGCACTTCCCTGGCAAGCGCAAGGGCCTGAGTTTAATCCCCAGTTCTGCAAAAAATAAATAAATAAAAATTAATTAATTAATTAATTAAGAAGTTAAACTATTAACCCCTGCTATGAATTAAATTATTAAATAGCAAAAGACTAAACAGAGGTGAGTATATGGGTTATAAAGACTTTTATGGATGTTTTGATTTTCATTATATGGACTGTGATTTGTGCATATATACATACTCCAACATATACACGTGTATATACATATATATCCATATACACGTGTGTATGTCTGTGAGAGTGTGTATGCACAACACTCTAATTTTATATATACAAGGCAAATGTATTACCTGTGTGTCTGTCTCTATTCGCATTCTCACTCTGTCCCTCTTTTCCTCCCTCCCGCTCTCCCTCCCTCTCTCCCTCCCTCTCTCCCTCCCTGTCTCCCTCTCTCTCTTGCTCCCTGCCCTCTCCTCCATTCCTCTCTCTTGGAAATTCCAGACATGCCACTATGCATATATTACACTATTCTATCTCAGATCCTGCTCCGGAGGCAGAAGCTAAGATAAGGCATACCACTAGCTCAGGGGTCTTTACAACGGCGTAAAACCTTAAACATTAAGAGAAACAAACAACCTTCAAACATTTAAAATATCTGAGATACTGTAACCCAGACACTACACTTAGAGCTTTCAACAGAACTTCAGGGAATTATGCAGATGGCCCACTTAGAACCTACCAATACCAAGTAACACTAGTACAGCTTTGGATCAAGAATACTGTAAAAATATTACACTTGGTGTCTGATTTCCCCATTTATATGAACAAAGAGGAGAAACAAGGTACTCACTTTCATTGTTTGATTTTTTCCAGAAAAAAATTCAACAATATTACTGATTGGGAGCCAAAATATTCCAAACTAGTTTCTACTATCTAACAAATTCTGAGACATGTCATTCAACTCTATAAGTCTGACAAAAAAAAAAAGAACTAACATTTTCCTGAGGGTGTAATTTGTATTATGTAAGTTGATGCATTATCTCAGAAACATGACTGTTTTAGAATCAAAATATGTGTCAGACGTCATAAAGGTGAAAATATCAAGTCACAGAGAACTGTTGTTTGCTCAACAGATTTAATTTCTTGATGTAGTCCTTGATTTTGTATTGTAAGGTATAAACCTACCCGAGGATGTAATTTTTCACATCAACTCACAGGACCATCCGTTCTGTGACAGAAGGCACAGAGAAACCTTCCTTGTGCTAGCCCGAAGGGATGAGCTGCTGCCACTGTAGCATATCGCTAGTCTGCTTGCTTGTTCACTGTGCTCCAGCCCACGACAGAGCGGTAGACAGAGCTGCAGCTGCTAGCTGACGGTGCAAGACCTTAACCTCACTCCGTAATTCTCACGCTATTACTAAGTCATCAAGGCCCAGCACAGAACTGCTATGCAGGGCTTCGTAGATAACTGGGAGGTCGATGTGGGGAGTTCATTTGCAAGTGGAAGTTTCTCTACCGACAATGGCTGGCGCCAGAGTTTTACTAGTTTATGTTCTTCAAGAGAATACAGGGCTCAGAGAAATTTTAAAATACTTCTCAACAACTACTTTTTATTTATTTATTTATTTGTGTGTGTGTGTGTGTGTGTGTGTGTGTGTGTGTGGCCAGCTCAGCCCACCAGGGGGCGGGGCTGGCTGGCATGTGGTGCTGGGGGATTGAACCGCGGTCCCTGTGCTTTGCTAAGCTTGCTCTAAGTAGGTGCTTTAGACCACTGAGCCATCTCTCCAGCCCCTCAACAACTACTTTTTAAAAAATGCTGCAAATCTAAACCTTACGAGGAGCATCTTCATAAAATACTCATTAAAAATATAAACAGAATTTTCAAGCTTATTGCCAATAAATGAAATTGAGGGAAAATGTAGTATTTTCCCTCAATTTATTACACTCTTATTATCTAATTTCCACCTCCAATACTGCAGACACTACTGCTTTTCAAAGAATTGTCAACTAGATATAACGGACCATTGACAGTCAATTCTGTATAATGTAATTACTGCTCAATAATATCCAATATTGGTATTAGATAGTTTGCAAAATATTAGAAAAATTTATGACATAACTTTTTTTTTTTTTTTTTTGGTGCCAGGAATCAAACTTAGGACCTTGTACTTGCACGGCGGGTGCAAGTACAACAAATTGAACTTGTAGTGATCCTCCTGTCTTCAGCCTCCCAAGCACTGGGATTACAGACACGCACCACACCTAGTCTCATTCCCCCCCTCAGGGGCATGCTGGGATCGAACCCTGGTCCCTGTGTCTGCCTAAGCAGGCACTTTAATTCGCTGAGCTATCTGGCTGGCTCAGACCTCAAAACAATTATTTTGACCCTTATTGGGCATGAAAGTTAGCCTGGGTCTTAGTCCTGGATCTCAGAATTTGCATTTAAATTGCACCTGTAGTTGATTCTCAAATAGGTGATCCATAATTCGGCAAACATTATGTTCAATAATAAGCACAATGTTTAAGAATTTCTAGAGCAGTGCTGTCCAGCAGAACTTTCTGTGGTGATGGAAATGTTCTCTACTGTGCCATGCAATACAGTAGCCACTTGCCCCATCTGCTGTAGAAAACAGACAGAAAACTCTAAGAAAGAAAAGCAACACGAGTGAGACCCTAGGTGTGAGTGGATGAAGCAGGATATACGGGCCGGAGAGACAAATGATCGGCTCGTGTGGAAGAGAAGTCTGTCATTACGTTACCTTGAGGCCACACTGTGAAGAAGCTTGCAGGGAACCGAGCAGCTTCAGTTCTGCAGCACTCCCTGCTCCCTGCCTAATATTTGGAATTGGCAAGCCCAGAGTCTGTGCATGCTTGCCCCAGACAATGGCCCTTCCTGGACTCTAAGGAAAACCCTAGACAAATGACACGAGACAAATCACACTCATTCCAACGTCTTGTCAGGGACCGGGTTATGATAAGGATATGACAAATTCTGATCAAGGAGGTATGGGACATGCACTCACGTAGGTACTCTTTGAAAAGCATTCAGCCTGAAGGAAAAAGAGCTTTTTCTGACTCCAGTCAAAACTGCATGAGGATGTTGGTCCTTAGGGTGCCGCTACTATCTTAGGATAACGAAGCTGGCAACAAATTCAAAGACAAGAGACCAACAAGCTGAGGACGGGACAGAGGAATTGGCCTCTGAACAGGACGGGAACTGTTCTCCCTTAAACATCTGGTAAAATAACACTTTGGTAACATAAATTTATTAGTGTTAAGTACCCTTAGTTTTTGGTTTTGTTACACACAGGCAACAGCACTAAACTAGGATCCTAATGTTTAGGGCAACACCCTTCGGGAAGGCCTAAGGTAAAAAGCTGGCAGCCATTGAAGACTCTTGTCTCGGTTAGGTTTGGCAACTGGTACAAAACAATGTTCAAGGCTTGGGCTGGGGAGATGGCTCAGTAGAAGTAGCACTTGCCTGGCAAGTGCAAGGGCCTGAATTCAATTCCCGGTTCTGCCAAAAAAACCCAAACAACGTTTAAAGCTTAAAACTGACGTGCAGGGGCCCGGGAGATGGCTCAGTAGAATAAGTGCTTGCCTGGCAAGCCCAAGTATCTGAGTTCAATCCCCGGTTCCGCAAAAAAAAAAAAAAAAAAAAAAACCTGACATGCATGAAAAATGAATAGAAGAAAGGAATAGTAGACTCTAGCCAACCAGTTCAAACAGCCCAAAAGAATTTGGAAATACTTAGAGAAATGTTACAGAACTGGGGTGTAAAATCATCAACATATACAAAAAAAGGATTTCTTTTGAGCAAAACTGAAGTAACAGCTCATTTTGTCACAGTCCTGGGAGTTTAAGAAATGTTTATTTTCTGATTTTTTATATTGTTCTCATATGATATGACTCTACTTCATAATCCTACTTAAAACCTAAACATGATAAAATATAATCTTGTTAAGTGTTGCATATTCAAGTTTTTTGAAAATGGGAAAATTCTTGCAATGATTTCAGTGTATCAGCTGCAGTTGAAGACAGGAGAGGACACTGAGGAGCAATGTGACAGCACACAGGGCTAGCTGGGTGACCTTCTGCCAGACACAAAGCCAGGTGGTGGCATCTCTCTCAGAGTGGAGTCACCTACAGCTGTGAAATCCAGCAGTGCTGTATTTAAAACATAAGGTGTCTCTCCTGAATAGAAAGTGTCAGGCAATTACCGTAAGATTTAATTTCCTCGGTCTGGGGTGTGGCTCAGTTGGTACAGTGCTTGCCTCACACGCATGAGGCCCCGGGTCCAGTCTCTACTGCCGCAACAACAAACGATAACTTTTTACATAATTTATTAAACTCTGTTGTCACCCTTTGACTTATGAACTGAGTCTAAAAGAGAATAAAAATAAGTCTCTTTCAGATTTCTCTGTGCAAACAAAAACCCTGGGAAACAATTTTCTTTTATATCTTTAATATTACTTTTAAAACAAAAGTTCCTACATAATTTTTTTCAATAGAAACAAACCTAGTTCCGGACTTTTTTCGGCCAACATTTGAAAACTATGAGTTTTTTGTTTGTTTGGTTGGTTTTTTGCACTGGAAATCAAATTCAGGACCTTGTACTTGCGAGGCAGACACTGTGTCACTGAGCTATATGTTTGGCCCTAAAAATTACGTTTTAGAAAACATTTTACTATCATTTTACATGTTTTTTTAAATGTATCAGAGATGGTAATCTTTCAGGGCTGGGAAGATAGCTCAGTTGAATAAGCGCTTGCCTGGCAACTGCAAGAGACTGAGTTCAATCCCCGGTTCTTAAAAAAGAGAGAGATAGTAATCTTTTATCTATATTTGTAGAGATTTTCCCCCATCATTTGTCCATGGTATTTATTTATGATTCTTTTTTGTTTTACAAAAACATTTTATAATTATGTAGATTTACCTATCTTTTAATACGTTGTTCTAGATTTTGCTTAATTTACAAGAATGCACTTCATTGAAGTAATAGCTATTTATTTTTATTAGTACACACATTTGCAGTACATAATGATTACATTCATAGTGAGAATCTGGTAAGTAACCCTGGAATGTGTATGTTATAGAACACCATACGGTCATTAAAAAAGTTAATAAGAGCTCTATCATTTAACTTACAATTGGTATTCACTGTGGTGTATTAAATAGTACCATAAGTAAAAATAGAGTATTATGCAGTATATAATAGGTGCTGAGAATATATAATACTATAAATAAAAGTTACAAGATCACGGGAAAAGTTACAAATCATGACACTGGCAGCAGTGATGGCTCTATAAGGAAGGGAAAGGGAAATGATAACCCCGCGGGTTTTATTTATTTATTTATTTTTATGTATTTGTTATAGGGTCTCACTATGCAGCTCACACTTGAGCTGTGTTTTCAGCCTCCCCTGGGGTGGGATTACAGGTGTGCGGCACCACGCCTGGGACAGTGGCAGGCTCAATGCACCTAAGGGGTGGAGCCAGCAGGGCATCTGGTGCCAGAAATCGAACCCCAGCCTCTCTACCACTGAGCTATCTCACTGGCCCTGTGAGTTTGTTTTAAAGAAGTCATTGTCACTAAGAAGAATATATGCAGTGTGTTATTTGTTGAAACTGTACTTCCGATTTGATTTGAAACTGTCTCATTGCTGTTTATCAATAAAATTTTGGAAAAAAAAAAAAAGAAGTCACTGTAAGGGTTTTTGTGGGGGCAGTGTTGTGTATAGTACCATGGATTAGAGCCCAGATCCTTACACGTGCTAGGCAAGTAGTCTAGCACTGACCTATAGGACCAGCCCTTTTTCTTTTTGAATTCTGAGACAAAGTCTCACTAAATTGCCCAGGGTGGCCTCAAACTTGTGACTGTCCTGTCTGAGACTCCTGAGCTGCGATTATAGGCATGTTCCATTGCATCCAATTTGACTAAGGTTTTCAAAAAGACAGACAACATGACTCTATATATAAAAGCATTAGTGTTGATGAATGTATGAATGTTTAGCAATGCATAAAACAGTCATGAAAAGGTGTTCATGCATTTAATCAAACTTGCTTAGATTTCAAGAAGGAAAAAAGAGAAAACATTAGAAAACAAATCAAATATATTTAAAATGATCCTTTCCAAGAAACAATAGACTTATAGCAGGAAAGATGGCAGAACTCTAAAGCAAAGTTCCCCTCAACCTCCAGCATAGTAAGAGTCTTTTGGTTCCCTGATTACGCTCCAGAAGTACTCCACAGAAACTTTCCATGAGTAGTGTCCATTTAACTGGTTTAACAATAAAAGAAACATACTAATTACTCATGTCTTCACACTGTGACCTATACAGGCACCAGCGATCACGTTAGGCGTATCTGTTTTATAAAAAATAAAATTTCAAGTTTACACACCTATAATATTAAAATAATGGAACTTAACAAAAAAAGGGGATACAGATGAATGTCCATTTTGTATCTGTGTATTCAAAGTGGTTAGGATAGATATATAGTTGCATTCTCTTAATGAATAGAGCGATTTGTTCTAATGGTGTTTGTAAATAGGATATCATGTCCGCATCTTGTACAGCAATTAACCACTAGGAAGAAGGTATGCAATGTGTTAATTATTGAAACTGTCCTACCAATTCGATTTGAAACTGTCTCATTGCTATTTGTTTCTCAATAAAATTATGAAAAAAATAAAAATAAAAATAAAATTTCAAAACTGTATGCAATGTCTCAGGCCTGTAATCCTAGCACACAGAGACTGACACAGGAGGATCACAAGTTTGAATCTTGCCTGGGCAAACCTGCAAGATCCTGTTTCAAAATAAAAAATAAAATAGGCTGAGGATACAGCTCAGGGGTAGAGCACCTCTAGGTTATTACACAGTATTGTATACATGCACACACACACACACCCTAAACTTGCAGAATGATGTGTGAAAATCCGAGGCACGATTCTTCAGAACAATTCAGGAAGACTGTCCAGTGAATATTTGTCAGTCTCACCCCCTGAAATTATTCAGTAGGACTAGTGACCAATAATCCATATTTAACAAGCTCCACAGGTGAATGTGCAAAGTTGTAGAGAACTACCCCTGAAAAAAAAAAGTGAATTTTGGGGGTGCTTCCACAAAATGATTAACCAAGGAATGGGAGGAGTGTGGTACACTAGAATTCTGAAGTAAAGAGCCCTGAATGACCTGCCTGACCTAACCCTCTACACTCCTCCCTCCCTGCCTGGCTCTCCTCTAACATCCCTGCACCCCCAAAACTCCAGCAGCTCAACGTCTAGCCTTCCGGAGGTCTTCACTCTGGTGTCACTTCTCAGTGACATCCTGCAGAGAACCACAACCTCCTTCTCACTTTCTCAGCCTCTTTCTGTCTCTTCTCTCTAGCACTTACAATCTAAAAGGCTCACTGCTGACAAGGCCAGATTTTACCGATGTCCTCTGGCTCGCAGCTTGATTCCTCGGCTGACAAGGGTATTTGCCACTCTTCTCCACTGTGCTGTCCCAAGCACCTAGAATGGGCCCGACAGAGTCCAGGCAGACTGCCTGTGTGCATCAGCGACAGCAGGCAGCCAGCTCCAGCTACTCATGGGAGTGTTTGTTAATATGCAGATTTGGGGGCCATGCCAGAGATTCTGAATCAGAAGACGTGGGGTGGACTGGAAACACCGAACATCTAACAAGGATCCAGCTAATATTTATGCAACTTAGAGAGCTAAGTGCCTCTGCTCCTTTTCAGTGTGAGCCAGCCTGATCTATTACTCCATAAGAGAGGCACATAGGTTAAAAAAGTAAAGCTTTGTCATATGGAATTCTCATGAGACAAAATTTGGTCCCCTAACCCTTTGTCCCTAAAATAAATGATTCCACAATCGGGATATTTTCACTTATCATATGTAACATTAGTCTCATAGATATAAACTATAGCTTAATTTTTAAACATTATTCCTATTTATGTTTACTCTTAAAAATAATCTTTCATGTGATATTACATGTCTTTGTGCACCTGTCCAACTCTTGTAATAACTTCTAGAAGGGAAATTTCTGAGTTAAAGAGTTTAGATCACTGCTGCCCAAAGCAACTTTCTCCTGTAGTGAAAATGTTCTAAGTCAATATTCCAGGGGCTGCGGAGATAGCATCACAGTCTAAGCGCCTGCCTGGCAAGTGCAAGGACCCAGGTTTGATCCTTGGTACTGCATGCTGTGCCAGTCACTGAAACCCAGCTTACTGGCACACACCTGTAATCTCAACGCTGGGGAGGCTGAGACAGGAGGATCACTACGAGTCCAACCTGTGTAGCAAGACCCTGTACCAAATAAATAAATAAAAGATTTAAAAAAAATTCCAGCATGACAGCTACCAGCCAATGCCACTATGGAGTCCTTAAAAACACAACTAGAGCAACTGAGGAATTGCATCTTAGTTCCTTCATTAGTTAACATTTAGATGCTAATTATGTTACCATCTACCCCTTTGGTGAAGGACTACTAAAAGGCAGGGCAGGTCTGGGTAACATCTGTTACTGGCAGGGCAGGTCTGGGTAACATCTGTTACTGTACATGATGCCAGTTACTCTCCAGAAAAACTAATTAGTCGCCTTCACTCTTCGTACAATAGCATTACTTTATCCAACTACCAACACTAGACTTTAATCTATCCACTAAACCTTTACAATCTCAAAGTTGAAAACTGCCTGCATGTCTTTGACATGCATTCTCATTAATAATCCAGAATGGGGTACGGTAAATATTTCCACCCATATTAATTCACAAGTTGGAAATTATCTGGCTTCCAAATTTGTTTTGTGGAGTCCATATTAAAATTCATTGCCAGCACTGAAATTCACATAAGGATGTGCAGTTCCAGGTTCACTTTTAAAAAATCAAGTGGTCTGACGATACTCCCCAAAGGCGACAATCAGGGGAGCATCAGGAACCCTGGCATCTTCAGACTTCCCTGTCCAACAAAATTCACTACGGCCTATTATTTTGTAAGTATCCCATTTTGTCACCCAGATTGCTGCTTGGCCCGTCCAGGCATCTGTGTTTATAATCCTGCCTGAATTAAATTTCAAGACATGAAAAGATAAATAGTGCTCATAATGGCTAACTTTCAATCCATGTTTAGCATGCAAGAGTGACATGTTACTGGGTTATTTTTAATTAATACTTAACTAGTTGAAGGATAGTTTTTTTAAAAGTGGCTCTTGAAGATTTTTACAACAGTAGGTGACATCATTGGGATTCTTAAATTGTGGATTGGTGGGTTTCCTTCCCAAAGTTTATGATTCAGTGGGCCCTAAGAATTTGCAACTAACCCCAAACTCCAAGTGCAATATCACACTGACCTGAGATTTTCTCAAAGATACAGACACTCCTAGAAGGGTAGTGACAACATAGCAGAAATGTAGACTCTTCCAAAAGAAGTCCACATTTATTGTTTCATTTTTATTTTCATGACAATCCTATGCAGAAAGTTGATAACTGGAACCATAATTGTTAATCCCATTTCACAGCAGAAAAGAACATGCATTTAAAACAAAAACCAAAACAAACCAAAACAAAAAAACCCTCCTCTAAGCACACAAGTTAGCAGATCCAGAACAAGCATGTTTCCTAAAGCATAACCTTCGTAAATGCAGGCAAACAGCACTACTGAAGGACACGACTGAAGTTTGTTTCTCCAGACTCATACCATAAAAACAGAACCAAGCCCAGGAACAGAGAAGACAATACAAGATACGGCTCACTAAAACAAACATTTATCAAGTGTTGGCTACACGTCAGCCTACACTAATGGTGGCTGTACGCTCTACTGTGGGATTATTGATAAAGCACAACAACAAAAAAGTAAGATCTGAAACCACAACCTTGAAAAGATAGTGAGTTCTCTATATCATAGACAGGACAAAAGAAAACACACAGCAGAGGTAGTAGGAGTAGACAGAGGGCTGGTAGAAGTGGAGAGAAGTCACATCTGGACCCAGAGGAGTGGCTGTCACCAGTGAGTCGTGAGAGGGAGGGAAGGACACAATGGAGAGCCCTCCTGGGGCTCAGCCACACAAAGAGCTGCTGTTATCCGGGGTGGGTGTGTGTTTGCCAGAAATATCAGGGCTGCTGGACTCCAGAACTTACAAGGGCATGCTTTTGTGTAGTCTAAATTACCTTGACTGCATAAAACCGCAAGTCAGAAGGCATAACTTCATGATCCACTGGTAGCCCAGAGATAACCTGATAGGAGACCATACTCTCTGCTCCCCTCCCTTCTCCTCCTCTCCTCTTGGTCTCTGTCGCTTTCTCCCTCCTTGTGGACTAAAAAGTGCACCAAATTGTGATTGCGATAATGCTATTTCTAAATCAGCCCTCCAAGAAAAGTAAGATAGGACTGCACTTCAACTTGAAGAAGATTTATATATTAGTTGTTAATTTTAACAGAGATTTAAAACAATAACAGTATTACAGACCAAAAGTATAAAAACTACTATTAATTTGAAAAACACTATCTAAAAATTTAGTTTATTTTTCATTAGTGTTGTAACTGACCTGTCCTACATATCCACCTTATAGTCTAGCTCAAAAATCACTGAAGCTATGCAACTTTTACGATTTCATTTAGAAAACTGTAAGCAACATTGCTAGAAAAAATATTGCTCATTATACCAAAGGCCTAAGAAATGCAAATCAAGACAAAGGGCTCCAACTTGATACTGATCAGGTAGTGACAACAATTTAACTGTTTCAAAATAACATAAGTACACATATACATTATTATGGACAATATAAATTTAATAGCTCACTTAGAAAGTAATCAGAAATTGTCAGGAATTGGGAAATTTCATAATAAAAATAAAAAAAATTACATGTATTTTCCTTCTTTCTTTTTCCTTCTTTCTGTAGTTAGGGCAGGATCTACACAGTGTTCAGGGTCTCGCTACGTGGATCAGCCTCGTAGTGATTCTCCTGTTAACAGGCTCCTAAGTGCTGGAATTACAGACGTGTGTACTTCCCTGCCTAGTCTCAATGGCCGTCTCAGTGCACCCTGGGGGTGGGGCCAGTACAGCACACTGGGGATCAAACCCCAGCCGCTGCACTCTGCCTAAGCAGATGCGTTAGTCCACTGAGCTACCAGGCAGGCCCTACATTAATTTTCATGTGTTATTGCCTTTTATCTTAACAATTTTGTATGAAGCTATTACTATACCCATGTTACAGATTGGAAAGCTAAAGTTCTGAAAAAGCAAGTCATTTGCCCATTGTTAATAAATGATAGAGCTCAGTTGGAACACAGAACTTCTGACTTCAGAGCTCACTCACTTACAATTACACTATCCTATTTCTCCAGGGAAACAATCCTAAGAAAGTTAAAAAGAAAAGAAGAAAACGGAAAGTTACACTCAACATATTTTTTAAAAACACTGGAAAACCCCAAATTGGAAGGGTTAAATAAACTATAGACTGTATTACACAAACTATATTATTATAATAGGAATTACTGAAATATTGAAATATGCTGATGAGAAATCAGAATAAAAAATATATCTGCAATATAAGACCTGTGTGAAAATATACATTCATACCACAAGACTGGGAAGGGAGCTGGAAAAAAATTAAAAATACGGTAGTTTTAGAAAAATTTTCACTTTTGATGCTTTTGTTTTTAGCAGTTTTGCCACTAAATTGAACACACAAATCTATTCCTCTAATTCTATTCTTATCCCAGACAACTTTTTAGATTTTACTATAATTTAGACTATTTGTCTTTTACTATAATATAGACCTATTCAAAGTAATTACCTAATGCTTCTATCACTAGTTCTGAAACTTTTAAGATTTCCGTATTAACATCAATGATTTTTGCAATCACTACTTACAGTATACTTTTAAATCCCATGAGATCCTACTTAGTGACCAAAAACAGCAATTTTTTTTTAATACTTTCACAACTTAGTAATCTTTCCTAGGCTCCTGCACATTTAGGAATCATTAGCCTCAAGGTTGCAGATATTTTAAAGATTAGGAAAGTTTTCTACTAAGAACACAGTCTCTAAGTGAGAATAAAGACAGTTTTGTGGTGAGGGCTACTCATCATTTAAATACTTTTGTGAATAACTAATTATGTCCAGTCTCTTTGAAGTGGGCAAATAAACTATTTCCACTTTATCAAAAAGGAAAGTGTTTGGTAAGGGTAATTTCCCTAAAACTGGCACCATGAGCTGTGAAGAGAATTCACTCTCCTTACCCATACAAGGTGACATGCAAAAGCCTAGAGGTTGGCCTCTATTGACATAATAAACAGACATTTTGTGGGAAAATCCAGAAGCTGTTCTCTAGTGATATCAAACTGATAAGAGGAGAAATGTAGGTTAAATGTCTCTAACCTCCTCCTTACAAATCGACCACTTAGGATTTTTTTCTTTTTGTCTAATATCCACAGTCTAACTGGGTTATCCTTAACTGATCTTAGGACACCTTCAGAATCATTTGAATAGTAGAATGTTTTAGTTGGATGATACTTAACAACTATATGCTTCAAAGCTCTTCTTTAACTCATGGGGAAACAAAGCATTTCCAAGAAAGTTACTTTGCATGGACAGTGCATGGCAAATCCAGGCCTGCAGCTCAGAGTGTGCCCGACTTAAACTTGGCCTCCCTATTCCTTCTGATTTCTACAATTTTTATATTAGGTCATCTCAATGGGAGGACACAGATGAACTTTCCTGCAGTAGACAGAGTAAACTGTAGTTCTCATTCCTCACTGCAGAGAGTTCCAGGGTAGATGAACAATTTAAGAAGTTTTATAAAAAGCAGTGGAAAGAAACCGTGGTGGGGGAAGCAAGGAGCAAGGATAACCGTCCTAAGGTTTTTAGCATTCTAACAGATCCTCAAGGTAATGATTCCACTTTTGGCCAAATAAAAGATTGTAACGATATCATGAGTGGGTATCAAATTAATAGTCACCACCATTAATATACAGTTCAGTCTTATATTCAGTTCTTTTCATCCTTGATTTATTTCCATATTGCATTCCATTTTAAAGGAGTTTATAGAAAGATATACGTATAAGAAATTTACAAAAAAAAAAAAAGCAATTTACAACTGTGGTCGCAGTAGGAAGAAGTAGGACTTTTGGCAAGGGACAAGAGAACCTAACTTGCACTGTATATTCTTAACTGTTGTTTGGAAAGTTTTACCCTATTCACATTACTTTTCCCATATTTATTAATGAAAATTTTCCCTTTTCAATGCATCTCTATCTGTACATAATTTTATTACGATTGCCAATTAAACAGCTATTTAATTTTTCTTTTAGGTACGTTTTTGGTATTGAAATCTGTAAAATCTCAGAAATTTTTAAAAAGAAAAAGAACCAACACAGCCTTCAAACTCCGAGGTTTGAAATATAAGACCATGAATCAAAGGAGTAAGAGGTTTTTAAGGAGCATTTAGTTCAAAACACTTTTAAAAAGAGAAAGCTCAGGTCTCTAAATTTTAGACTAGGTTTTAAAATGGCATTTGAATGGAGTTTCTCATCTCAAAGGGGGAGAGGAGAGAGTAGAAAATAAATTTGATTTCTATCGTCTTTAGCAGGGACAGGATCCCGGGGTGGGTGGACAGGGACCTCGGAAGAGTCACGTTCACAGAAGAAAGGGGCTGATGGAGGCGTCCTCCAGGATCCGCGCGCCCCGGTTCGAGGCAGCAGCTGGTGGGACAGATGAATCGCGTTTGGGACCCTGCTTGGGCTCGGTTTAACTGAGAAACTCTGCGCAATGAATCTATACAAATAATTCTCTTTTAATGGAGCTCGGAAGAGAGACTGCGAGGATCGATTCGCTTTAACAAACGGCCCATCATCACCCAGGCCCGATTTGCGCAGACTTCACCTCGCTGTCTCCTGTGTCAGGGTCAGCTGTCAACACGAGCCTTTGTGTCTCGTTCAGAAACAAGAGGAGTCCTCAGCTACCCACAGAAAAATGGAAATGATGGCTGGAACCTTGGCGCGCGCGCGCACGCGGCGACCAAGTGACATTTGGCGTGGAGGAAAAGAATCCATGGACGCTGCGCGGTCGCCCGCTCACCTCTGGTCGCGCTCAACTTTCCCGAGCTGAGCTCTGTGCATCCTCCTCCCGGTGCCCTCCGCCGCTCCCTCCCGACCGTTCACCCGCTCCGAGGGACCCCGGGGCTCGGCCGGACGGCTGCGCGCCTCGCCGCCTCCTCCCTCACCCCAGCCCGGGCCGCCTGGCTCCCGCCACAAAGGCAGCGAGCGGGCTCGGGGTGACAGGCCTTTGGCCTCCGAGCCCCGGCGGGCGGGCGCGAGGCTGCGGGCGAGAAGCGCGCG
>NW_004524651.1:3339809-3346192 GCF_000260255.1 Octodon degus
CAAGCAGCGCAGCGCTCGCGCCTCCGCGTGCAGCCCGCGGCGCGCGGACGACGAGGCCGCCGCCGTGGGGTGTGCAGGGGTCTTCTGGGGAGAAGGACTGTCCCCCAGTGCTGCGGACGGGGGCCGAAAGGGAAAGGGTTTTCTCGCCGAGTCCGCGCGGGCGCACTGAGCGCTCTGTCCGCGCTGCGCGGTCGCGTTCTCTGCTCCCTGGACGGCGGCTAAAGAGCCCCAAGCGCGAACTCCGGCCCGGCCATGGTGGGTCAAAAACCCTTGGCCTTTTGCACGAGGGGGGAAGGGCGGGGACAAAACGAGACTACCCGGGAGCTCGGACCGGAGCAGACCTCTGCCCCTCCCCGGAGAGCTCGCCCTCGGCTCCCGGCCGCCCGGCGCAGCGCTCTGGCCAGCGGCCCAAGGACGGCGACGCCCGCGCTCCTGCGGAGCCGCCCGGGCCAAGGGGCATTTCCAGCGGGCCCTGGGCCTTGGTGGGTGCTGCACGGACAGACGTCCTCGTCCCCGAGGGATGCTGAGACCCGAGAGTGACACACGTCGCTCAAACTTTTCACATTCCATTTGCTTAAACTGTAATTGTTTTTTTAAAACAACCTGTAATTGTTAGCACACATGATTACACCTTCTGGAAGAAGCAGCTGCCTGCTGGATGAAGTGGAAACGGCTAGGTTCAGAAAAGTTGATTTCTTCTCTTTTTCTCTGTATCTTTGGGGCAGTTAGCCGGCTCCAGGGAACTCAGCCTGCCTGTGGGAGAGGGCAGGCCACCCGGCGCCCACCCGCAGGTGGTTGGCATCCTTGTCACCTAGTGAGGCGTCATTGTCAATTACAGTTTAAAGACAACATCAGTTAAACTAGATCACATGTGATCTGCGTCCGGCCTTCGGTTTGCTCATGTTGCTTTCTAACAGTTTTTCCCCAGAACCGAAATCCATTTATTTCCTTTTTTTTTTTTGGTCGATGCACAAGGAATTGTCCAGAACTTCAGTTCAGTTCAGTAGGAGAGAGAGAGAGAGAGAGAGAGAGAGAGAGAGAGAGAGAGAGAGAGAGAGAGAGAGAGATTTGTTTGCAGATTACATTGTCTCTCCTCTCCTGCACTGATTTTTTTTTTTAAATCACTTGCCCCATGTGGCGTTGAGAAGCTGAAATATTTCTGTTGTTTTACAATTGAATCCCTATTGTCTGTGCTTTAAAAACACAGAGAAATGCTTTTCAAAGTGTCATAAGGTCAGGAAATGTGACCTTCTCAATCACCACTCTATTCTGGATCTTCCACACATTATAAATTTAGTAAATAAAGTCAGTGTTTTTAAAAATAATAGCAACACAGAAAGGTGCAAATGATTAGCAGTTTAGCTCACAATTTAAAAAAAAATGCAGTGTCTGCTGGCAAGCTCACCATGAGAACTGGCTAGATACGGAGAAAGGGCACTAAGCAAAACCTTGAGGTTCTGAGTTTACTCATCTGTATAAGGCAAGCTCAAAGAAGTTAAAGAAAACAAAGAGGTTAGAGTAGGTGAGAAGGATTTTTTTTTTAAAATCCTTCACAAGGTCTGTAGAGCCGGGGAGCAGGGAGGAGCACCTATCATTTTAAAGATAAGAAAACTGAATAAGGAGCAGCCTTCAAGTGAAAACACAGTGCCACGTTTCGGTTTAGTTCAAGGACCATTTGGTGGGTGCCAAGCACAGTACTCTGCAGCTGTCACAGCAAATGTGGCACAGTGGCTTGAGGTCTCAGTCTAATATGCAGGATTCTGGTATTCATTCCTCCCTCCTTCAACAAATATTTATTGAGCACCTACTGTGAGCCAGATGGCTTAGTGCACCAGTAATACTGGTGAGTCATCAGTCAACAAGAGGGGTCCCTAACAAGGTTAAAAATTAGTAATAGTTGTCTACCTCCTGATAGACGGAAAGCAGTTCAATGTCACCTTTGTTAGATCGATTACACTCTCCTTTGTCCTGCACCAGTGTATGCACCTCTCTCAGGTTTGTATATTCCTCAACATGCCCAGTAGACTTCTGTGATTGGGGATAAGAGTAAACACTTCGGATGTAGACACCACTGTTTTGAATCTTGGCTCTAACAGCTATTTTTTATGTATTCTTAACCAAGTTCCTTGACAATCTCAGCATCCCAATTGGTAAAATCACATCATAAAACTGCATACTTCAGGGATTGTTATATGAACTGAAACAATGCCTTAGTGTCTGTAACATTATTAAATGTTAACTGTTATTTGTGTAAATTCTCCCCCTTACTGTTTGCCAAATGCTTCCACTGAGATACACTATCAGAACTCCAAGTTCTGTGAGGCAATGTTAAAGCTCCTAGCAATCTTTATAAGTGCTAGCATCCTTCTAAATAGTTATTGCGCAAGTTCTTCACTTGGCAGTGGGGAAGTTCTGCAATTACACCCTAGTTCTACTCTCAAAGATAGATCCCCTATGCAGGCCTTTCTTGTCCATTGGCTTAGCACTCTATTCATCCTCTCCCATTATCCTCCGTGGCCATGTCAGAAGTGGGCATTGGGAAGTTAGCTTCAAGACTTCAGTCCTATCCTGCTGGTACAAGTTCTTTTACAAAGGAAAAGTGTTTGTTTCTTTAAAAGCTAGGTTTGTGGCTGATTTAGGCATACAATTCCCTGAGGCACTTAGTCAACTTTGTTTTCTTCAGTATAGTTCCATGTGCCATTATTCACACTCAAGTTCTTTCTTGGTAAAAATTCAAGTACTATGTATTTTTTTCTTTCCTCTCATTTTCCTCTTTCTCTCAACATCTGGTCTGAGGCTTGATGGCTCAGCATCCCACACACTGTAACCAATCGCATCCACTGAGGAAGGAGCTCATACTTTTCCATTCACAGCCAACTCACTGAAGGGAATAAACCTTCAACCTCCCACCACCATCCTCAGAGGGTAGGAGCTGCAGAAGAGAGCTGAACAGTGGTCGCTCTGATCCCAGGTGAGTTCCCAGTTAGCAAGGCTGACTGACCTAGAATTCCACTCACTAAAGTATCACTAATAAAGAGACAACCCAGGTCTGGGAGATAGGTCAGTGGCCTAAGTGCCTGTCTCAAAAGTGCAAGGTCCTGAGTTTGATCCCTGGTATAAAAAGAGAGAGCACGAGAGAGCCCATTATTAACAGGCCACGTTAGAGCAAATATCACCCACTGATAAAAGGTCAGTGCAGAAAGTAGGAGAGAACTCTGAAAATCTTGTTCTTAGTGACATTTGGAGTAAAAAGGTAGGTTGTTGTGAAAATGGAGCAGTCTGAGAACTAGAATGTCTTGAGAAATTTAAAAATAGATGAAAATTTAAAAGATTATAGAAATAATTGATATAAAAATAAACACTGCTGAAAACTGACTTAGAGAATGACAAAACTATCTAAAATCCTTCCAGAGCATAGAGAAAAGGTAAAGAAGTAGAAATTGTGGAAGAAAAAAATGTATATATATGGCTAGGTGAAGTGTTTTGTACCTGGAGTCCCAACTATCCACCTACTCAGGACGCTGAGGAAGGAGGGAATCACCTGAGCCTAGGAGTTGAGACTCGTCTGGGCAACATAGGGAGGTCCTATCTCTAAAATATATAAAAACTCAGGAGATCCAATATTTATGAAAAATTTTAAAAATAAAAATTGGTTAGATATTAGATATCATATACTATACACTACAAAACATTAAAGTGAAGAAGATGAATAAATGGAGAAGCATTATGTGTTCCTGGAGTTGAAAATTTACTATGTTGGCTGGGGATGTAGCTCAGTGCCTCCCTGGCAAGCATGAGGTCATGAGTTTGATTCCCGGTACAAAAAAAACATTTTTTTTTTTTGTTGTTGTTGTATGTTGAGAGGACAGTACTCCCCAAGTTGAGTTACAGAGTCAACACAATTCCTATTTAATTTCCAGCTGCATCAGGTTAGTGGCATAAATCTATAATCCTTGGAAGGCTGAAGCAGGAGGACTATGAATTTGAAGCCAGCCTGGGCTACAAAGTGAGTTTAAAGTCAGCTTGAACTGCACAGCAAGACCCTGTCTCAAAGAGAACACACACACAAATAAAGAATAAATTCCAGCTGCTTTTGTAGAAACAGACAATTGAGTCATTCACATGGAAACATAAGGAGCCCAGAGCAAGAGGGGGGAACTAAGTTAGAGGAGGCTGTACTTCCCCATTTCAGATCTAGTTACAAACAGCCATAATCAGGGCTGGTAGTGGCGCAAGGATAGACCAAGATCACTAGAATGATGAGTCCAGAAATGAACCATGAACTTATGATCAGTTAGTTGTTCAATAGTGTCAAAATAATACAATGGAGAAACAATTTTCTTTTCAGCCAATGGGGCTGGGACAGCTAAATATTGACATGTAAAAACAAAAATCCCCAAGTGGATAATAAACCTGAAAGAACAAAAGCAGTCAAACTTTCTTTATTAAAGCCCTTTGACATCAGGGTGGGCTATGGTTTCCTAAAATGACAACAAAAGCAGAAGCACCAAGGGGAAAATTAAATAAATTAAAAAATTAAAAACTTTTGTGGGGCTAGTGAGATAGCTTAGTGGACTAAGCGCCTGCTTAGGCAACTGCAGGAACCAGGGTTTGAACCCCAGCCCCACATGCTGCATCGGCCCTACCCCTGGGCACAGTGAGCCAGTCACTGAGACCAGGCGTGGTGGAGCCACCTGTAATTGCAGCACTGGGGCAGCTTAAAACAGGAGTGAGACTCTGTACCAAATACGTTTAAATACAAAACAAAACCAAACAAAACTTTTGTGCATCCAGAGGATAGCATCTAGAAAGTGAAAAGCCCACACACAGCATTGGGGGAAATGTTTGTAAACCCTTTTTCTGACAAGGATCTACTATCCAGGATGTATGAGGAACACTTGAAACTCAACAATCCAGACAATTTAAATGAAAAATGGATGTAGGCATCTAGTAGATATTTTTCGAGAAAAGATATACAAATGGCCAGTAATCACAGGAGGCAGTTGCAAACATCATTAGCTACTCAATGATGTCACATAGCTAGAAATGCAAATAAAACTACAAGATACCACTTTACATGGATTGGAATGGCTATTAAAACAAATAAAATAAGTCTCAGTGGCTCTTACCTGTGATACCAACACCGTGGGAGGTTGGAGGATGAAAACTGCGTGTTCAAATCCCACCTGGAAATGCGTCCAGACCCTGTCTCAAAAATCAATTAAAAGAAGAAACTACCAATACGTGTTCTATCAGGGATGAACCTAAAAAACATTAGATGACATAAACCAGATATAAAAGACCAGATATTTTGTTGTGCCTTTGCTTATATGAAATGTCTTGAACAGCCAAATACATGGAAAGTAGATTAATAGTTGCCTAAGACTAGGTGGATAATGTCTAATTAATACTGGTTTCTTTTTTTAAATAATGAAAATGTCCTAACATTGAGTTGGTGATGGCTGCACAACTCTGAATATCCTGGAAACCACTGGGTGGTCCACTTTAAAGGAGTAAAGGGACCAGGGAGATGGCTCAGTAGAATAAGCACTTCCCTGGCAAGTGCAAGGGCCTGAGTTCAATCCCTGCGTCTGCCAAAAATAAATAAATAAATAAATAAATAAAATAAAGGAGCAAGAATTTTGCGTGTGAATTATATCTCAATAAAAATGCAATGAAAGGAAAATAATATTCATACAAATAAAAAATAATTTTTTGGAGAATAAATATAAATTTGTGCGTTCAGTATGAAAAGGCAAGTTTGCTGGGAATGGTGCCATACACCTGTAACCCCAGGGTGCATCACGAGGGAGGCTGTGGCAGGAGGATCTCCATGACATTAAGCCCAGCCTGGGCTACATTGGGAGTTCAAGGCCAGTCTGACCTACATAGTGAGTTTCAAAAAGAAAAGAGAAGTTTATTTGAAAAGGAATAAATAAAATTCAGACCCTTCAGATCTCCCATAAAAGTTTTATATAAAGAAAAGTAATCAGCTCATCATCTGATAGCTCATCTGCAACATCACATGAAGGACTATTTATAAAACTCTATTCTGAAGGACACCTGTGTGAATTTGAATTCCAGACAAAGCTGTGGCACAGTTGCATCCCACACAACACGTCGGGCAGCGTCACCCAGTATGCGACATCTGACAGTTCAGATGAGCACTGCGGTTCCTTCTCCTTTGCCCCAGAGATTAGGTCAGGGATTTCTATGGTTTGAATGTGTCCCCTCCAAAATTTGCTGGAGACATAAGCTCCTTAATTTTCAACAGGGTTGGAACTTCCAGAAAGTTTATGGGACGCACTGGCTCTGCTCTGATGAGTGCGTCAGTGCTACCGTAAACAGGGCTGCCTGAGCAGCTTCTTCTTCTTCTTCTTCTT
>NW_004524651.1:3346292-3355025 GCF_000260255.1 Octodon degus
TCTTCTTCTTCTTCTTCTTCTTCTTCTTCTTCTTCTTTTCTGAGCAGGCTCTTTTTCTCTTGCTCCTCTCCCAAGTAAGGACACAGTGCTCCTTGCTTCCAGAGGACGCAGTGCCCATGGTGCCCCATCTGGGAAGCAGAGAACCAGGCCCTGCATTGCTGATACCTTCTCTTGGACTTCTCAGCCTCCAGAATTGCAAGAAATAAATTTCTGTTCTTCATAAATTAGCCAACCTGCCACAGTCTGTTATAGCAGCACAAGATGGACTAAGACAATGATATGGGCCCAAGGCAATGAGCGATGGCATTGGCCTGCACTGGGGTTTGGGTTGGGCTGTTGCAACTAAAGGAAAGGCAATACTTTATTCAAGGATTAAAGAAAAGCTTTTTTTCTTTTCTAATTATGTAATATGTTTTTGTGACACCTGAACTGTAGCAACTATCCTGATACCCTGAGGTTCTGACTGAACTCTTAAGCACCCCCTTTCTTTTAGCCTCCCGCATTTGGCAAGCATGTTTTATAATCTGTAGTTTGGGACTGTGAATATGGTGGTTATTGATATGTCGATTTGGCTGGTGTGGAGCACCCTGTCATTGCATCAAGCACTAGTGTAAGTGTCACTGTGAAGGTATTTAGCAGATGGAGTTCAGGTCTACAATCAGTTTAAGTAAAAGAAATCATCCTGGATTAAGTGAGTAGGCTGCAACCAATCAGTTGAAAGATCATTGAGCAAAACAGAAAATTAGAGATTCTTTAAAAATAGAAGTTCTGACTCTGCTGGCCTGCCCTGCAACTTCTGATGCTGTGGTCCGTACAATCCCTTAGCTAACTCCTGGAAGTAAGTGTGTGTGCGGCGGCATGTGTGTGTGTGTGGGGGGGTGAGCTGAAAATGCCATTTCCAGTCTAAATCTTGTCTTTTCACTGTCTAGGCTGTCTTTGATAAGCAAAGGTTGAAGTAGTCTCCTACTCCAGAATCTTAAAGATAAAAATCTTTTTTTCCCATACTGGGGACACCCAGGACCTTGGCACTGAGCTACACCCTCAGTCCTTTTTTAAATTTTGAGGGACAGTCTCACTAAGTCCCTAAAGAGCCCAAGGTGGGCTCAAAACTTTTGATCCTTCTGCCGCAAGTCCTAGTTTTGCATTAACCCAGCTGAAAGTAATTCTTTCAAATGTGCTGTGAGGTAGAGCTCTAATTTTATCTTCTTTCCTAAGGACAAGCAATCACGTCAGCCCACGTCATGAATTTCCCTTCACTGACCGAATTCCCCTTCTCTCACTTGTCCTATTTCTATATATGTTCAGATTGGCTACTGAATTCTCTGTTGTCCTGTCATTTTAAGCCCGAAATTCTGCTTCTGACTTCTCATGTGCCGTATGATTTAGATCCTTTAGGTCTGTCTTGAGTCATCAATACCACAGATGAAGTACCCTTATTCTAATTGCCAAATCCAGCAGTGTCTTCTTAGTTCCCATTCTTTTCAACTTCAGGCACTATTTCCTCCCTCTTAACACCTTTTCTTCTTTTGGCTATTTGTTTGTTGTTGTTGTTGTTGTGGGGTTTTATTGTTTTTGTTTTCAGAACCAGGGATTGATCTCAGGACCTTGCACTTGCCAAGCAAGTGCTTATTCTACTGAGCTATCTCCTCAGCCCTAAATCTTTTGGCTGTTTTTGTTCTGACCTTTCTTAGTTTATCTTTTTACTCTTCTGAGATCTTTGTCTCTCTGACAATTTCACCTCTTTCTTTTCTTCTTCTTTTTCTTCTTCTTCTTCTTCTTCTTCTTCTTCTTCTTCTTCTTCTTCTTCTTCTTCTTCTTCGGCAGAATCAGGGATTGAACTCAGGCCCTGTGCTTGCCAGGCAAATGCTTATGCTACTGAGCCATCTCCCGGCCCCACCTTTTTCTATTCTGATGCACGGTCTTACTGTCTCGCCCAGGCTAGCGCTGAACTTCTGGGCTCAAGAGATTGTCCTGAGTATCCTAAGGAGCTGAACCTACAGGAGCAACCCGGAGCATCCAGCTTCTGGTCACTTCTTAAACTCAGCATGGGGTTTTGAATTTAGTATGTCAAAAGCTGATTCCAGGGCCAGGGAGATAGCTCGGTGGCATAAGAGCCTCCTTGGCAAGCGCAAGGTTCTGAGTTTGATCTTTGTACCAAAAACAAAACATAAAACCCAAAAGACAACTAATTCTATTCCTCTCCTGAAGCCCACTTGCTTTCATTATACATATTTTTACTGATATTGCCATCTTTAGCCGAAGTAGGTACAAAATTCAGTGTTAAGAATTGGATTCCTCGCTTTTCGTCATCCACCACCGTCAGCCAGTGGGCAAATACCAAAAATTCCTTCTTGGCCCTGAAAATCTCCAGAGATCTTCACCTCTCTGTAATTCACAGCTTTCCTCAGCTCTAGCCCATGACCTTCTTGGAGTTCCTTCAGGCCCTCTCCTGTCTTGGAATCTGTTCTTTCGGAGAACTTTACATGAAAATCTACTCACTCCAAAAGTCACCTACTTTACTTCCTCATCTTCAGTTCTCTCCCTAAGCAGCACTTTCCTGACTGCATTATCTAAAATATAAAATAGCTCCCCTATCACTCTTTCACCCTGCCTTACTTCTTGACAGCACTTCATTTTTCCTCAGGGCCTTATCACTATCTGCTACTATGTTGTGCCTTTGTTTGTTTGTTTTCTCCTCCTGACAGCATAAACAAAGGAGAGAACTTTTGTCTGTTTTGTTTGTATTCTCTTCATCACCTTAGATTGGTAACTGTCATAGGGTGGGAGCAAAATATTAGTTGGCTGGATAAATGAATGCACGGATGGACGGAAAGGTGGATGAATGGACGGAAGAATGGGTTCCTTTTTTTTTTTTTTTCTTTTGGTGCTGGGCATTAAACCAAGGGCTTTGCATAGGCTAGGCCAGCAGTCCTCCATCGGTTACATCTCTAACCCCTTAACCCTTTTGCTTTGTTTTATTGCTTTTTGTTCATATCACTGCCTTCCCTATTGAATTTCTTTGTAGTGACTGTCAAGGTCTCACTCTGGTTTATAGTTCCAAGGCACCTAGCAAAGGGCTTTGTGTTTCAGATACAATCAATAAGGTATTTGTTAAACCAAATCTAATCTGCTCCCTGTAACTTCATGTTCTCTACTTTTACGCATTACATATGATTAAGCCACCTAAAATATAGGTCTACCGCATCTCTCTTGTACTCTAAACCTTTTAAGAGAGCCTCTTTTCTCTTCTTTTCTTTCTTTCTTTTTTTCTTCATTTCTGTCTTTTTGTCTTTCTTTCCCTTTCTTTACTCTAGCTTTTTGGTCAAGAAAACATTATTTTTTGAAAAATCTTCTATTTTTTAAAGTACAATTGGTAAAATCTACTTATTAAGTGTTAAGTAGCATATATGTTATGTCATCCTCCCAATTATAAAACAAGTAGTGATAGTCTGCTTAAAGGACAGGTGAGAAAACAGAGCCTCAGAAAAAGTTAGTAATTTTTTCAGGCAGTTATCTAGTAAGCATAAGATCTTTCACTTTACTGCAATTTCCCTGATGTTCAACAATTTCAATCTCTATTTCTCTTTTAAGCTTTACTATACTCCTCTACTGTAGACAAAACTTGCTGTTAAACCTTAGAAGTAGAACCTTCTTCTGAAGTTTTATGTAAAACAATAGCACGTACAAAGCAGACAGCCAACCTTTTGTGTGTGCTGAGAATTGAACTAGGGTCTCACTCGGGGTAACAGGTGTTCTGCCACTAAGCTACATCCCCTGCTTTTCTTTCTTTTTCTTTTTTCTTTTTTGACACAGCATCTCACAAAGTCACCCATGCTGGGCTTTCCCATGCTATCTCCTTAGCTCATCCTCCCTAGTAGCTGGGATTACAGGTATGCATTACCATGTCTGGTACAAGGAAAAGATAAGATTTTCTGATTTTCTTAGAAGAAAATCAAAGGGCTGTGGGGTTGAAGCTCAGTGATTAGAGGGCCTTACAAGGATATGTGAAACACTGGTTCAAATCCCAGCACTACAAAGACAGAAAGAATGATGGATCACATATATACTAATAAAGGCCCCGGGGAGATAGCTCAGTAGAATAAAGTGCTTGCTTGGCAAGCACAGGGTTGTGAGTTCAATCCCCAGTACAGGAAACAAAACAAATATATTAATCGAAAAAAAGAAAAACTGTATGTAACTGATGAAAAATGAGTATTCACAGTAAAATGTTTTAAACTCTTCTGTCTACTTATTTTTATAATAAAACTGTAGGAAAATTTAAAGAATTATAAGGAAAATTCTTATTATAAAATATCTTCAAAGCATGATAAAAATGTATATAAAACTATTACTATTATAAAGAATAATAATGAGAGAATCTGACTCATCAAAGTAAATTTGCTAACGTATTTATAAGAACTATTTTGGATTGCATTATATGAATAAATTTAATTTTTCTTTTTGCATATTTTACTATTTTACAATACTTAATGAGCATGTTATACAATATTAATACCAAAAAAGGTTTTTTTTTATTTTACTGAATTTTTTTAGGGGAGGTTTATTTTTTGATTTTGGAGCCAAGGACCAAACCCAGGGCTTCCAGCTTGCTAGTCAAATGTTCTACCACTGAGCCAAATCCCCAGCCCCCAAAAAAGGTTTTCAAAACATAAAACTGGATAATAGATTACACCTTGCAATCCTTTAGTAAAATTATCAGGAAATATGGGAGAGATCATGAATTAGTCGACAGAAGCAGGCAAATAAAATGGAGAACTGGCCCCCAAGAGAGCCTCTCTATCTTGAGAAATATAATCAGAGCTCGTTAAAGGTACCTCCTCCTTTTACTGAATGGTCTCTATTACTAAAATATGCCCGTGTTCATTGTTTCCTTTTTCTAAATACCAAAAGGTCCATTTCTCGTAGGTCCATGTCTCATGTCTCTCTAGATCCTGTTGCTTAGTGAGCGGACCTACATCCACAGCAAGCATCCACTGTCAACCACTTTATCGTAAGTGGGCCTCCCTGTCATGGGCAGTCGATGATGTGATAACTGTATCTTGAAGCTTTTAAAAAGTATATTCCTGGCCTTCTGACTCCCTATTGCTAAAATAAATAAATTCTCAACACCAGCTTGCCAGAATGGAGTCAGGCTTTGGAGCTAGGGTCAAGGGTAGGGTCAATCAGCAGGGGCTTACAAAGCCCCAGAGGCTGACCTTTCGGTACAGAATAAGTTTTTTTCAAATGTAAAAGTGAGCCTTTGCAGATTCTTGAAACAAACACACAAATGTGACTTGCCATCTTTTCTCAGGATGGGAGGAGAGGTATGAAAAAATCACTAGTAGTGGTACAATCATAATTATATAGAACTTTAAGATTTAATAAAAAGGTTTTATTTAATAAAAACCTTTTCTTAGGTTCACTATTATTTCAATCCAATAATCTGCCATCACATATCAAAGGAATCCCAGTTTATGGGAAAATTTAAAAGTCTCTTTGGAGCAAGCATTAGAAAATCAAGAGACTATGAAATTAATAATGAAAAAACTTTTGAAGCCAGGGATAGTGTGTGTACCAGGACTCAGGCTGAGCCGGGAGGATTGCAGGTTTCATTTTGACCCAGGCAAGCTGCTGATACTCTGTCTAAAAATACGAAAATAAAAAGGGCTGAGAATATAGCTCAGAAATGCATCACCTCTGATTTGATTTGGCTTTAACTTTTTAGTTGGTACTATCTCTGTGTTTTAGTGAAACTACATTTACCTGTAACTGCAATTTTGTTTGGGTTACCTGAAGGAGGGAATAAAAAGGATATATCTTCTAAATTTGAAATATGTCAATAAAATCACATGATTCTTTTTTTTTCTTTTCAGGATTCCTAGTTTATTATTATTTTATTTTATTTTATTTTGGCAGAACTGGGGATTGAATTCAGGCCCTTGCACTTGCCAGGGAAGTGCTTATTCCACTGAGCCATCTCCCGGCCCCACATGATTCTTATAAATTCTAAATGCAATTATCACTAGCAAAAGAATTAGGGTTTAGACTGGATGTGGTGGCACATGCCTATAATCCCAATGCTTGGGAGGCTGAAAACAGAAGGATCACTATGAGTCCAATCTGTGTAGTGAGATCCTGTAGACCCTGTACTAAATACAAAAAAAAAAAAATTATGTTTCATATAGATCTAAAAATATTCATTGACTACACAAATGCAGAATCACAGCATTTTTAAGCCTGAAGAAGCCATTCGTACTGCCTAAATTGAGTTTTTAAGTAAATTTGGGAAATGATATATATTTTACCCTCATCTTGAAAACTCACAACACAAATGATTACTTTAAGAGCTTCAAGAAAAATTGTATGAGCCCAATAACTTAGTTTAATCCAAAATTCCTAAAATCCACCTGACCACAGAGAATCTGCTTTGTATCATGTCTATTAACATTTTGCAGAACCTCTTTGGGAAACACTGCTTTGGACCCAAGTCTCTGTTTTTAGTAAAAAGAGAAGACACAGAAATAAGTGGATTCACTCAAGGAAACAGTATTTACTTAGAGAAACTCACAGGCAGGTAAGCCTGTGTCTCTATTTTAAGAACAACTATATTAATTTCTTCCTGTAAAACTTTGATTGAAATGATCAGTGAAGGGGCTGGGGAGATAGCTCAGTAGAATAAGCACTTGCCTGGCAAGTGCAAGGGCCTGAGTTCAATCCCCAGTTCCACCAAAAAAAAAAGAAAAGAAAGAAAATGATCAGTGATTGCAAGAATTGAGGGGGGGGAGGGAGAGAGAGAGAGAGAGAGAGAGAGAGAGAGAGAGAGAGAGAGAGAGACAACAAAACTAAAACCAAAACAAACAGGGCAGGAGAAATAGCTCAGTGGTCTACGCACCTGCATAGGCAAGCATAAGGATTAGGTTCAATCCTGGCACCACATGCTGTGCCGGCCCCACACCGAGGCCCTCCATGCTAGCCACCCAGACCAGGCATGGTGGTGGCGCACGCCTGTAATCCCAGGGCTGGGGAGGCTGAGACAGGAGGACCACTGTGAGTCTGAGCTGCCTAGCAAGATCCTGTATAAAACAAGCAAATAAACAAAAAATAACCCCACAACCCCACAATCGCCCTACCTTGGTTCCTGAAGCTAGACTTCTGCTGAATGACACCACATGTGCCAGTCTTCCCTGACTCTTAAATAAGGTTGTGGAAGTCAAGTAAATCAGCATCTGATGTAAATTAAGTTGTTTTGGGGGGATAAATTACCTGTTAATGGTCTTTGAATGAAAATAGCCCTTATGCGTTTCCAGTTTCCAACACCTTACAAGGTCTTTCCCAACAACCCCAGCTCCAGTGGATTTTGCCCTTCTCTGACCAATATGTAATCAAATTCTTTCTTCTACTGTTACTTTCTGGCCCCATGTGTGTGTATCTTATCTTCCTAAGAAGACTGCAAACTCCTACGAGCAAGCTCTAGCTTTAAGTCACCTTCGACATACAATAGAGTGTCTAGAAACACTTTTGAATCACTCCCACCCGACCCACTGAATGGAACGCGGGAACGGCCAGCGCGAAGGGTTCAGAAGGGAGCCCCACCGGCATCGGCCTTGCTGCCATCCCTGTGACTCGGCTGTAGCGCTAGCGGGACCCTTGGGCAAGTTTTCTCTATGCGTCCAAAGAAAGCGAGGCTGCCCTTGCTTCAGGGGCATGACTCAATCTTGACACCGTTTCAGTGAGCCAGGGAACTGCTCGTCAAATCATCACGACGAGTATATGTTCCACATCAGTTTTTAAACCAAGTGACCGTTATTCAATAATAAAGTGGAAACCTGGTTTGATTTCTACTTATTTGGCCTGATTTATTAGGTACATCTTCCAAAAGTACAAGACTGCTGCTTGCTTTTTTTTTTTTTTTAAGAGAGGGGAAAAAACATTAAAAAGATATAGAATTTCAAAACAAGATGATAGGAAATTAACTCTGATTGCTATGTTGCATATTATCTTCAAAGTAGTTGCTCAGATTATCAGATATAAGAATGTAAAATTGCTCAAATAATATAAGCACTAACTTCTTTTTGATAAACTCATAGAATGAATATATATATATATATATATATATATATATCCCTTCCTTCCTTTCTCCTTTCCCCCGTCCTAGTTGCTGTTTCCTTTGGATCAGTTTCTTTCCCTTTTGGATCTGCTTCTTTTTAGAAACAGTTAAGCCCTCTTTCTCAAAAAGAAGGTGATCCCAGAGTAAGGACAGTTTAATTATTGTTTTATGACAAATCCCTAGAGAAACTGAAGAAGGACAAATGAAACGTCCTACCCCTCCTTGTTATTGATGATTGAGGCAGACTGGTTAGGGGATAAGCTCTTACTGAAAAGTTTAAACAAAGTCAGGACCCACAAAGTGGGCTCCATGTTCCTAGAAATTAACAGTCATTACATGTATATTTTCAACAGGCATAAGCCAATATGGTCAGATTAATTAATTATTTTTTTGCCTAAAGACAAATCAATGAATGTTAATTATGCAGGTATCTGCTCACAGTATTACTTTAGGCATTGGGGGGTTATAGAAGATATATAAAGGTACACTTCCATTTTTCAAGGGATCTGCAACCTAACATGGTAAGATAAAACCTACACTGAAAACAGCCAAGACATATGATTCAGTGTTGACTTGCGGGTGTGAGCCTTGAACTTTAACTACAACAAAAATTCAGTGAATGGAGG
>NW_004524651.1:3355712-3375619 GCF_000260255.1 Octodon degus
AAGAACAAGAACAAGAAGAACAAGAAGAAAAAGAAGATGGTCCCTTCTGGTTTCAGATAATCTCATTTTTATTATTATTTTTGTTTGGTCCTGGGGATTTAACCCAGAGTTTTTGTGCTGAGCTCCGCCCCAGCCCTTTTTATTATTTATTTTGTTCCAAGGCTGTCTCATCAAGCTGCTACACTGCCCTGGCTGGACGCACTTGCAATGCTCTTGGCTCAGTTTCCCAGATTTCTGGGTTTATAGGCATACAAACCTAAATCTGTACGGAGATTCACTTTTTATTGTCATCATCGTTATCATTATTATTATCATCATTATTGCTATTACTATTATTATTACTTGTACTACTACTGCAGTACTAGGGATTGACCTGAAGACCTTGTGCGTAGTTTACCACTAAGCTACATCCTCACACCTTCCCCAATCATAAAACAATTTTTTTTTTTTTTTTTGGTCTTTTAAAGACAGATCTTGCTGTGCAGCTCAGGCTGGCCTTGAGATCACTTTGTAGCCCAAACTGGTCTCAAACTTGCAATGATCCTTCTGCCTCATCATGTCAAGTGCTGGGATTGCAGGCATGTGCCATCACGCCTGGCTCAAAAACATTTGATACAGAGTTTTGCTAAACTTCCCGGGCTGGCCTCCAACCTGAGATTCTCCTGCCCTAACCTCCTGAGTAGCTGAATTAATCATAGGTATACACCACCAACCCAATAATGCCCTAACTCATGATGGCCACTAGACAAAAATTATAGAAACAACACACTTTCAATCACCAGGTTATTACTTTTTAGAAGTTACCTGTACAGTGCAGTTATTTTAGTGGTCCATAGATAAGTTTTCTCAAATTTCTGCTGCCCATTTAGGAGGGTAAGGTAAATAATTTTTTTACTGACTTTAGAGTTATTAAAATAAAACCAGAGTGTTTCTTATGTGCAAGGCCCTGTGATGGATGATAGAGATAAAATACTGCATCATCAATGTGATTACCAAGCCTAAATGTATAAAGACAGATGCATAAAAAAATCTGATTATAATTATAGTGTGTGTCCTCAAAGAAAAATACAGAGAGCTTTCAAGGCATATCTCAGAGAAGTCTAATTCAAGCTAGAAAGGCAACAGCAGATTTCTCGGAAAAGTGATAATTTGGGCTGATACCTGAAGTATGCACAAGGACTGGGGACAGAAGCAGAGAGTGTTCTAGGAAAAGAAAGGCAACTAATGTACTTTCAGGTAAAGAAAAACTAGAGCAGATAAATAAGTAGGCCTGGCTTATACTTACTTTATCTATATTATAAATATATTACAAATTATAGCAAGCCTGAGTCAGGTACATCGGCAAGCATTCCCCAGCTACTTTAGAAGCTGAGAGAGAATAATCACTTGAGCCCAGGATTTTGAGATGAGTCTGGGAAATGTAGTGAGATCCCATCTCAAAACAAAAGAAAAAAGAGGAGCAGGAGAAGGAAGAGGAAAGAGTTGAAAAATTGAGTAGTAGTGTTATTTAATTTTGAATCTTGGGCCGGGAAGATAGCTCAGTGCCATAAGCTCCTGCCTGGCAAGCGCAAGGTCCCGAGTTCGATCCTGGGTATCACAAGAAAAACAAACAAATTTTTTCATCCTTGTATTATAAACTACACCATGAATTCAGTTTATCTTTAGGAGAAACTAACCAAAACTTCTCTTTAGTTAGGGTAAAAACAATTTGAGAAAGTGAACATAAAAAGTGAAACATCTTGTTACTTACATTGCCTTTCACATAGTATACATCTGCAAGACACAAATAGAACTTTAAAATCCAGGTAAGGGGCTGGTGTCACACACCGGCAATCCCAGCTCTTGGGAGGCTGAGGCAGGAGGATCACTGCGAGTTTGAGGCCTGTCTAGATTATACACATGAGTTCAAGGCCAGCCTGCACTACATAGTGAGACACTGTCTCTAAATAAATAAAACTCAGCTACAGTAGTCACCTCTAAAATTTATGAAATATACTAGGAATAATCAGTCTCCCAGGAAACAACATCGTGAGGTAGCCAAATACAAGGGCTTTGTGGAACCATACGTCCTGGGTTTGAACCTAGCCCCTCGCACATACTAGTTCTATTTCCTTATACAAACATGAGACTTAATTTTCCTACTTTGAAGATGAGGATGGGTCCGGGGAGATGGCTCAGTGGAATAAGTGCTTTCCTGGCAAGCACAAGGGCCTGAGTTTAATCCCCAGTTCTGGAAAAAAAAAAAAAAAAGATGAGGATGGATTACACCCAAAACAAAAACTATAAAAGAAAAAAAAAATAGATAAATTGGAATCCATCAGATTTAAAACTTTGGATGCTTTAAAGAAAATAAAATCAAGAAAATGAGAAGACAGCACAGAGCACAATACTTATAAATTATATATCTCATCAGGGAATTGGATCTAAGCTAATCATAAAAACTTCTTAATGCCTAATAATTAAAAGATAAATAACCTATTAAAACTGGGCAAGTGATCTAAATAGACATTTCTTTTTCCAGGAAAATATACAAATGACCAATAAGCACATAAAACTTTTCAGGATCATTAGCCATCAGGGAAATGCAAATCAAAACCTTCAAAAGGGATATGGACATATTGGCTAATATGCCTGTAATTTTTAAAAGACAGACAATGATAAGTACTGGTGAAAATGTGAAGAAACTAAACTACTCACACACTGCCAGTAAGAATATAAAATGGGACAGTCACCCTGGAGAAGCTTCTGATACTTCTTTAGATCATTAACGTAAGTTAACCACATAACCCAGCAGTTCCACCCAAAAGAAATGAAAACTCCACGCCTGTGAGGTCTGTGTCCTGGCTGCAGCTACCCAGCAACTCCAAGCCCACTCTATGCTTTTTTCCACTTGGCACAGCGCAGCAGGGTGCCAACCAGCCAAGCAAATGCCCCAAGAGAAAGGGCCAGCCCCAGAGAGTGAAAGCTCCAGGGAGAAACGAGGGACCTAGCTAACGAGTGCTAGCCCAAGGAAGTCCCTCCACCATTGAAAACTACAGAAAAACATGAACTTTTATTCCAAGTAGAATGACACAGCTCACACCAATTTTTAAACTATTATAATAATCAACAAATTTATTTCATTAAATTAAAAGAAATGTATCTATATTGGTGAATTTCTTTAAAACATTTTACACATAAAAGTGGCTGATTCGTGCAGAGTGTACAAAATATCATAACATGTTTGGCTAGCTCAACATATGCAGATTAACAAATGTAATACACTACATAAACAGAAGCAAGGTGGGGGACTAGATGAGCGGCCTACTCACCTGTCTAGCAAGCACAGGGTCCAGAGTTTGATCCCAGGTATCAAAAACAGAAGCAAGGGCAAAAGTCACAAGATTATCTTAATACACACAGAAAAAAGCCTTTGACAAACTCCAGCATCCTTTTATGTTAAAAAAAAACCTTTGAAGAAAATAGGTAGAAAAGAACCTTATCTCAATCTGATAAAAGCTATGTATGAAAAACCTATTGCCAACATCATTTTATTTTATTGTATTTCAACATCATTTTAAATTGGGAAAAAATTGAAAGGTTTCCCTCTAGAATTAGAAACCAGACAAAAGTGTCCATCACGGGCTGGCAAGATAGCTCAGTGGACTAGGGCCTTCTTCGGTAAGCTTAGGCAAGCACAGGGACTGCTGTTTGATCCCCTGCACCACATGTTGTGTCAGCCCCGCCCCCAGGGTAGGCAGTGCTGGCCAGAGTCCAAGTGTAGTGGTGCATGCCTGTAATCCCAGCACTGGGGAGACTAAAAGCAAGAGGATCACCATGAGTCCGAGCTGTATACTGAGACCCTACAACAACCAAATATATTTTTTTAAAAAGTCCACCATCACAACTTCTGTTTAATATATTCCTAGAAACATTAGCCTGAGCAATCAAGCAAGCAAAAGAAATAAAAGAGATGTGTATAGGAAAGGAAGTAACTACCATTATTTGCAGATAATGTGATCATCTACAAAAAAAAAAAAAAAAAAATCCACAGAACTAGAGAAAACAAACCTAAAATTTATGTGGAACAAGAAGAGACCAAGAATAGCTAAAGTAATCCTGGGAAAAAAGACCTAGGCAAAGAGGTATCAAAATTCTGGATTTCAAGGATTACAAATGTACAATGGTTAAAAAAAAAAAAAAAAAAAAAGCACAGTACTTGCACAAAAACAGACCTGTGGATCAATGAAACTGAATAGAGGGTTCAGGAACAATCCTGGGCACATTCAGCTATCTGATCCTTGACCAAAGGACCAAATCACACAACAGAGGAAAGATAATGCCTTTAATAAATGGTGCTGGAAAAATTGGTTAGCCACATGCCAAAGATGGAATCTAGGCTCATATCTCTCATCATGTACTAAACTAAAAGCAAAATGAATCACAGTTCTAAGTGTTAAAACAGAAATACTTAATCTGTGACAGGATTTTTTAAAAAGGTAAAGCTCTTGAAGATAGAAGTGTAGGCAAGGACTTTCTGAACAGAACTAAAATTGCACAACAAATAATACTGAGAATCACCAAATAGGATCATATCAAATTCAAAGGAAAAAGAAAAACATCCAACAGGATGAAGAGAAAACCTACAAAACGGAGAAAAAAATCACCAGCTATTCCATGGACAGAGGACTAATTTCTAGGATATATAAAACTCTCAAAACAGGACCCCCTCAGGGCTGGGGAGATAGCTCAGTAGAGTAAGTGCTTGCCTGGCAAGCACAAGGTCCTGAGTTCAATCCCCAGTTCCGGGCGGGGGGGAACAAAAAAAAAAAACAAAAAAAACAAAAAAACAGGACCCCCCCTCAATAAAAGACCAAATCAAAAAAAAAAAATCACAACAAACTGAATAGACATTTCTCAAAAGAAGTATGAATGGCCAATACATGACAAAATGGTCAAATCTCTGGCCTTTAGAGAAATGTAAATTAAAACAAAGCTGTGAGTCCATCTAACTCCTGAAGGAATGGCCATCGTCAAGAAATCAAATAATAACAACTGCTGGCAAAGCTGTGGGGAAAAGGAACCCTTCTGTACTGTTGGTGGGAACTTAAACTCATAAAACTGCTATGGAAATCAGTGTGGAGATTTCTCACGAAACTAAAAATAGAAATTCCACTTGACTCAGCTATCCCCCTTCTAAGTATCTTCTTGAAAGATCTGAAGACATCATATTACGATGTGATGTGTGTTTACAGCAGCAACTCATAACAGCTAGCACCTGGAAGTGGCCTAAGGTCATCAACAGATGAATGGACAAAGAAAGTACAGCATCTATACACAACAAAGTACTGCCCCCCCATAGCAAAGGATTAAACCTGAGTCATTTATAGGAAAATGGATACTCCTTGAGACCACAATGTTAAGTCAAACAAATTAGATGCACAATCTTTAGTGTCATATAATTTTTCTCATGTGAGGAACCCAAAATAAAAATAAAGAGCACAATAAAAAGTGGACAACAGGAGGCAGAGAAATAGAACTTTGCAAATGGGAAAGGGAGCAAGAGATGGAAAGAGGGGGCAGGGGATGAAAAGGAATTAACGTGTGTTTCACAGATGTACCAATTCCCACAAGAAGTGTGATTGTTATGTACTGTAAACATGTACTAACAAAAAATAAAAAATTGAAAAAGAAACAATTTGTACATTAATGTTCATGGGGCTGGGTGTGGTGGTACATTCCTGTAATTTCAGCACCTGGGAGGCTGAGGCAGGAGAATTGCCATGAGTTCAGGGCCGGCCCTGGCTACATTGTGAATTTTGGCCAATCTAAATAAACTACATAGCAAGACCCTATCTCAAAAAATAAAAAAAGTGCTCATGGCATCATTATTTATAGCAGCCCAAAAGCATAAGTAACCAAATGCCCAGCAACATAATAAGGTACATCTGCTCTGTGGAACTGTCATGTGTCCATAGATATAATAGCATATTGATGCCTGCTACACCTTGAACTTGAAAACAGCATGCTAAGTGAAAGGTGACAGTCACAGAGGACGATAAATTGTATGTATCTATTCACAGAAAATGTACAGAATACGTAAACCTATCAAGAAAGAAAGTAGATGGATAGTTACCTGGAGCAAGAGGGGTATGGAGACTAGGGGATGAAAATTAACGAGACTTTTTTTTAAAGACTTTTTTGTGTGTGTGGCACCAGGGATCAAACTCAGGACCTTGAGCTTGCCAGGCAAGCACTTATTCCACTGAGCTATCTCCCCAGCCCAAGAATTCTTTCAATGGAGTGATAAAAATGTTCTAAGACTTACTGTATCAAGGGTTCACAACTCAGTAAATATATTAAAAGCCACTGAATTATATATTTAAGTTGGGTTAAGTGTTAGATCCCAATAAAACTGTTTTTAAAATGGGGATACACTAAATAAAACAATACCTTTAGAGTACTGGAATAATGCTTGAGCCAGATTTAGTGCTACACAAATGTTTTTATTCTCCAGCCCACAAGGCTGTGACCTACTCATATGCTATAGACTGCTTTCCTTTCCCTCAAATATTGACCCTGCATTACTAACAGCCTACTTCCAGCAGCTCCACTATGTCATGCTTCGTTATCAAGGAAATATGGCTATGTACACTGAAAGGCCAAACATACAGTGTGAAGATGCAGCACACAGCAGAGCCAGGCACAGCAGGGATGCTGAATTATCAACCCAACAACAGGTATCTACAAAACGACAGCCAACGGCGCACTCCGCGGAGGAACTCCAGGCACTCTTGCCGCTGCTTGTTAGCGTTGTATTTGAAATCCTAGATAGTGCAATAAGAAAATAAGAAGTGCAATAATTGGGAAGAAATCTTCTGTCTCCACTCATAGATGAGATGATAGTCTTTATAGAATATCCAAAATAATCAACAAAAAACTGGAACTAATGAGCAACTATAGCAAAAATGCAGGACACGAAGTTAATATACAGAAGTAACTGCTTTCCTATATACCAACAATTATCAAGTACAATTTGAAACTTAAAACAGTATATTTACATTAGTGACCCCAAAATGAAAATAATTAGGTATAAATCTAGTAAACTATATACAAGATCTATATAAGGAAAACCAAAAAGTTCTAATTAAAGAACTGAATAAATGGAGATATTTCATGTCATAGACACGAAATCTAAATATTGTCAAGATATTTGTTATTCCATCTTGTTATCTTGCTTAAATGTAAATCCAACCAAAATCTCAGAAAGTTATTTTGTGAAGTTTCACAGACTAAAGTGTACATGGAGCATCATAAGACCCAGAATAGAAAATATAAGATTGGGCCAGTGAGATGGCTCAGCAGACTAAGCGCTTGCTAAGTCAAGCACAAGGACCAGGATTCAATCCCTGGCATCACAAACCTCTCTGGCCCCCAACTCCAGGTGTGCTGAGCCAGCCACCGAGTCCAGGTGTGGAGGCGCATGCCTGTAATCCTAGTGCGGGGGGCGGGGGCTGAAAACAAGAGGATCATTGTGAGTCCAAGCTGTGTAGTGAGACCCTGTACCAAATATATAAATTTATTTATTTATTATTTTTTTACTTTTTTTGCGGAACCGGGGATTGAACTCAGACCCTTGCGCTTCCCAGGGAAGCGCTTATTCCACTGAGCCATCTCCCTGGCCCTAAATATATAAATTTTATTTTTATTTATTTATTTATTTATTTTGGAACCGGAGATTGAACTCAGGCCCTTGCGCTTGCCAGGTAAGCGCTTATTCCACTGAGCCATCTCCCCAGCAAATACATATATAAATTTTAAAAAATGAATAAATAAAGTCAGCTAAATGATCAAGTGGGACAGTAAAATGAAGACATTTTCACTCATGCAAGGTCTCAGAGCTTTACCTTCCATCATTATTTCTCAGGAAATATCTGCAGCTATTAGAATTGCATGCTTTAATAAATACTTCATTAAAACAAAAGATGAAGCTGATGTAGTCATCCCAAGAGGGGAATCACAAGTTCAAAGCCACCCCCAGCAACTTAGTGAGACTCTCAACACACACACACACACACACACACACACACACACACACACACTTTAAAAGGACTGGGGGATATAACTCAGGTACAGAACTTATCTAGTATGCATTAGGCCCTGGGATCAATCCCCAGCACTACAAAGGAAGGAAGGAAGGAAGGAAGGAAGGCAACAAAGGAGTAAGTAAAGCCAAACAAAATATGAGATGCTGGAAACACAAGATCCAACAACAGAGGCCTACAGAATTCCTAGAATGATAATAAAGAGATATCCCAAAATAATGCCCATCTGCCTTGCTAAGTCAAGCGCAAGGACCAGGATTCAATCCCTGGCACCACATGCCATGCTGGCCCCCGACTCCAGGTGTGCTGAGCCAGCCACCGAGTCCAGGTGTGGAGGTGCTTGGAAAAGGAAAACTGGCACTTGGTCCAGAGTGAAACAATCCCAGGAGCATGCCTTGTTAAGACTTTTAGGTTGAATTAGTGAAAATATAGAGAGAACAAAGCAAACAGAAGAAACTATGCGGTGAGTTATGCAAAAGAAAATAAGATGCAGAAAGGACTAAGTAATCATAATTATACAACTTAGCTGTGAACAGTACTTACATACACCTCATTACTCATGTATATATAATAAATATGTACATAGTGTACAGCTAGCAAAAATTACAATGCAGATGTATTGGAAGGATGGGGGATGGGAAGAGTACTGTGTATTTTGGGACCTGCGGTGAGGGCATGAAAGAGATCTAAATCTTCATCTTGATGTTTAAAAATATTTTATTTATTTATTTGGTACAAGGTCTTGCTACACAGTTCAGACTCGTAGTGATCCTCCTATCTCAGCTTCCCCAGTGCTAGGATTACAGGCATGCACCACCAAGCCTAGTTTGGGGGCAGCTCAGCCCTCCTGGGGTTCAGGGGCCAGCATGGCATGCAGTACCAGAGATCCAACCAGGTCCTTATGCTTCCCAGGCAGGCCGTTAGACCACAGAACTATCTTGCCAGACAATCTTTGTTTTTTACATAGTAGCATTCCATGCATAATGTCAAAACTGACAAATCTTGAAATATTTGTAATATTATTTAGATAAGTAAAAATAAATGCCCAAATTCCTAGATAAAAGGATAAGAAGTAGGGAATCACTATTTTTTTTTTCCTAACTAGCCTTTGTGAAGCTATTGGGCTCTTTCAACTCCAAGCATATATAATTTTGACAAGAGTAAAAGCAAGCCAGGCATGGTAGCACGTGTCTGTAATCCCAGCACTCTGAAAGTCTGAGGCAGGAGGGTCGAGAGTCTCACTCCACCCTGGGTGGGCAATGTAGCTCACAGCTCAGTGCAAAAGCCATAAACTCAATCCTAGTACTGTACTAAAGAAGAAAAGAAAAGTAAAGACATTTGTACTGGGTTGTGGAGGATTAAAGACAGGAACAATATGTGGTCCTTCCTAAACTGGGAGAAGGTTCAGTCATTGGGGGTGAAGGTGAACATGAGCCGTCCTCTAGGAGGTTAGACCAGAAAGCTATGTGAACTCGGAGGAGACAGATGCTGCAGGCGTTGGAGATGGAAGCATTTCTCTTGTCCGAGAAGGAACATGTAGGCTGACTTAATGGAGCATGTACTATAAGCAGATGCTCTAAGAAAGAGAGCTGGGAAGGAAGTTGAGCACAGGCTTCTGGATGACCTTGGACGTAACATTAACGCTTTCAGAATGCAAGGGGAAACTGCCAGTTTTGTTTTAACAAGGACATGATGTAATCTGAGTTGTAACTTGGCAAGATCTCTGGCAGCAATACGCGAGTTGGACCAGATAGAGAGAAAAAGAAGGCAAGAGCCAAGCTACAAGGCTCTGAACTTTCAGGGTTGGTGAAAAGAGGAGAGGAGATATTTCAGAAATGACAATTAAGCCTGCTTCTGATAATTTATTAATTTGATTCCACTTTTTCTATGACTAGAAATTCTTTTTAAGGAGAACTGTAGCTTTAATTGGCTGATCCTGGCAGGCCGAGAGCTGAATAAACCACACTGACTTGTAGTTTATTTTTTAGGCCAACTAGTTAATAAGCCTTAGAACATCCCGATCTTGGTACAAGTGCTCAATGTACTTACACTTTATAGCATTACAGTATTTTTTTAGTCTGCTGCTATACTGTTGACCAAGGACTTCAAGAAGAAATTATATTTTACTTTTCATTATCTCATTATTCTTGTGTGCCCAATTATCTGTCAAATACCCTAAAAAATGATATAATGGCACAATCTCTTTTGTGTGACCACACGCTGGCTCCATAGCAAGTTACACTGACTGTAGTCTACTCATTATTCAACATTCCCAGATTAGTATTTATATTTAATCACCACTCAAAATTATGCAGTGATTTCCTCATGCTTGCACCAAAACAGCACAAATTTTCTGCCTGGCACTCGAGACCTGCACGCCCTGGTCCCACTTACTTGTGCGCCTTCCCCTTCTCTCTAGCTGAACCTCCACTCTAGCCTGGTGGGGCTCTGTAGCATCTCCCAACATGCACGTCCACACTGCAGTGTTTGGGGCTCAGATATTCTTTGTTGCCTTTAAAAGCTGACTCTGATTCTACCCTTTCTATTATCCCAAAGAAAGTTAATTTCTGTATTAGCTACAGCTATACAGCATTTACAGTTTGTACTATTTGACATTTAATTATCTGCTTGCTTTGATGTGTTCTAGTTCTCTCCTTTTTAGATAGACTATATTAGCTGAGGTCAACACTGTCAACTCCCCTTGGTTCTCTCGGCCTTTACTTTCTGCATTAATCAGGGCTGTTTGGGGTTCAAGTCACAGATACTGAGTTCAAATTGGCATAAAAAAGAAGGTGGGATTGTTTTACCTAATGTAAATAAAGAATCCATAAGTAGGGCAGGTTTAGAAACATATTTGAACCTAGGTGTTTAAACATCATTACAAATTCATCTTTTCCCACCCCTGCTTTCCTTTAAGAGAATCAGGCAGGCTTCCCAAATATTAGAAAAGGTAGTCAAGCAGCAACTCAGAACTTAAATTTGAACAGATTACATTGAACCTAGCTGAGAACATATACACATTTTGCCATGGTTCCTGAAGAAGACCCAAGTCTGCCTCTCCTTGGCTTGGAAGTCACATACTGGATACTGAACAAATCAGAGCACCTCTGACTAATTAGGAACTGGGTGGGTAGAGTTTGCCTCAGATAGATACAAACCAAGAATGGTGCAGGGTTTGGTGAATGATTTTCCAAAGGAAAAATCAAAACATCGTTATCCAAAGAGAAGAAAATTCTTCTGGGCAGGCAAGAATAGCAGAGCTGTGCCACACACATTCCATCTCCCATGTCATTTAGAACATTATAGCATCTCTTTCAAATACCTAAGTAGGATTCTTACTGTGTTTATTTATTTTTAAAGGACTATAATAAAAACATGTATGGACAAATGCACCATCTAAATGAGCAGAGTTGTCTTCCATGGTTGTTATGCAAGCATTAGGTGTTGTGTCAAGCATAATTTATGGTAAAAGAATGCCATACCAATCTTCCTTAGTCTTTGATTTGGACAAACTTAAAAAGGACCTATTATCACGGTAGAAAGCATCTTAACTAAATGAAGAATTTTGTTATTTCCTGTGCCATTAGACATTGATAAACTTTAAGAATAAAGACTTTCATGATATAGAGTATTCAAAAAGGCAAGTTTGCTAGTATCATAATTACTATAGATATAAAAACTAATAACAATTTAGCTTCCATGTCCACTTGCCGCTAGAGTAGGAAACAACCTTTTATTTATCTTCCTCAGATATTGTCTGAATCCGTGTCCCCACTTCACCTTGTAAAAGTAGATCCAAACTGGAGTGTAACTTTGGTGACTGTCACCGTGACAAAGGCAGAGACATCGATGGTGGAGGGGAGGCTGGCACTTGGGAGAGGTCAATGGATATGGTTGGCCACAGATGCCATCAACAAGGCGTGTGTTGAGAGCCGCCGCCGGACTAGGGAGAGGCTGGCATGAAAAGTTCACTTAACGCTTTTCTCAAGAGAAAATGTATATACATGTATTTATCTATAAATATAGCGTTGATTTCTAAAGCATTGCATTCTATTTCTCTAGAAGACAGAAACATGATGATTTGCTGGGCAGTGGCCCAACGGCTCTGCTCTGTGCTTGCCGCACATTTGTTGACGGGGCAGACCACCGAAGGTGTTATTAAAGCCAATTCACAAAATGTGTCGATTTAGCACGGCATAGGGCTAAGGAAATATTTTTAAAAATCCAGATTAAACACTTTTATTGATGATAACATGATGGAAAAATGTGTTCATTTTTTAATTAAATTAAGCTTGAGAGGAAAATGGGGTGAGAACAAAAGATAAAAACTTAGAACTTTGAAATTACAGAGATCCAAATTCAGTTTTCCACCACTTACCAGGCATAGCCTTGCTAAAACTGCATTATCCCCCGACCCCAATTCCCCATGAATAAAAATAAGGATAATAACAACATAAACCAGGTGTGGTGGTGTATGTCTGTAATCCCAAACCTCTGGGAGGCTGAGACAGGATGATCAAACATTCAAACCCAGCCTGGGCAGCCTAGCGTCTGAGACCCGGCCTCAAAATAAAAAATAAAAAGGGCTGGGACTCAAAGTGAAAGTGACACCACGAGTGTGCAAAGGCCTTGGATTTAGTCTCCAGCACCACCACCACCAAAAATGCCCTATAGCATAACATTTATAAGTTGTTCTAACATTCTATAGGTTGTTGAAAGGATTAAGCACTTTTGCATGAGAAAATGGATATAAGATATTTAGCATGAGTTCAAAGGTTCAAAGAGTTCAAAAACTTGAGAGCATAAATCAGGGCTGGTCTGACTGAAATTTCTTTTCTTCTTTTTTGGTGGCGCTGGGGCGCAAACTCAGGGCCTCCCCATGTGAGGCCAGCTCTTTGCTGCCACGCTACAGGCACACCCCTGGGCTGAGCTCTTTGGTAAGGAAGTACTCTGATCCCTTGTGGATGTCAAGTGGGTGAAGGTCGGCCATGGGTGGTCTTGTAAAAGCAGAAGTTTTGGTGTCACTTACATTTGGGCGCATCACATGTGTCGTATCCAACAATGCATCGTGAAATACACATGAGTGACTCTTGTGGTTATGAGCCACAGTCCTGAGAATTTTAGAAATCCTCTATGATTTCTAGGAAAGGAGAGAGATGGTGATAATACCTAGCACCCGCAGTGGTCACTGTGCCTGGAGCAGCGTCCAACCTGGATAGGAGACCCTAGAGACTGCTAGTCTGCTCCTTAACCTCAGCGCTTCAGGTGCTGCTCTCTGAGTTCTGCGCAAGTAAGAGGGTGCCATAAGCCACGAGGCGGGCTCAGGCTCAGTGTGCTTGCCTAGAGAAGTCAGAGGAACTGAATGCATGTGCAGCTTTCAATCATGGAATCTTTGGTGACTTAAAGTATCTTGGTTTCTTTTTCTTTTTTTTTTAAGTGGTACTTGGTGTATCTGCTTTACAGATTCAGAGTTCCCACTGGTTTCACTTGGGAAAATTGCTTGAGTGTGTTGAGGAGATTATTTTCAAGCAAAACATTTGCAGCAAAACAAATTTTAGTCAATAAGCTGTCACATTACAAAAGATCATAAACATTTAGAAAACAGTACATAAAGACATAAGAAAAAAGTAAAATAGTTTTTAGCAAGTATTGAAATACTACCCAAATAAGATTTTAAGATAGTGACTCAGACTCAACTATATATGAAATTCAATAGGGTACAATGACTTGAGTGTCACAGTCACACATGAGTATCAGCAAGAAACTGGTTCCAGGACTGGGCCTGCGGATGCTGAAGTCTGCGGATGTTCAGGCCCCTTATAGGAAATTGCAGAGTATTTGCATATAATCTACAAATATCTTCACTGTACTTTTAATCAACTCTAGATGCCTTATAATACCTAATAGTATAAATGTCACATAAATACTTGTTGTACCGTATTGTTTAGAGAATAATGAAAAGAAAAGTCTGTAGATTCTCAGCACAGATGTAATTTTTATTTTTAAAATCATTTATTTATTTATTTATTCGGTCCAGGGTCTCACTACACAGCTCAGACTCATCGTGATCCTCCTGTCTCAGCCTCCCCAGAGCTGGGATTACAGACGTGTGCCACCACGCCCTGTTCCGGGGCCCACACAACATAAAGTATCTGGGCTCAAACCTGGGTCCTTGCACTTGCCAGGCAAGCTTAGACTGCTGAGCTGTCTCCCCAGCCCATAATTTTTATTTTTTAAGGATATTTTTAACTGGTGGTTGGTTGAATCTGAGAATATAGAAAGTATAGATAGAGCTAGCCAACTGTACTCCAATGATAGGAAGAGAAGTTATATTATTCTTTAAGTAAAAAATGAACCCTATAGTACTACATAATTAAATTTTAGCTAAATTTATAGGGAAATGGAAACCTAAAAGAGAAAATGAGTAAAAAAGACTAATATTATAAAATAAAAATAGATTTAAAATAAAGAAATAACAGGTTGGGATGCATAAAATTGGCTAAAGGAAGGCCATGAAAACAACTTCGGTGGTATTTTGCTGAAGCTGAATTTTTGAAGAGGCATGATAAGATTACAGACTTGGGAAGGAGGGGGCGAGACTCTAGCTCTCCATATCAAAGAGAAGCCAGGATTTTAAACCCACAGCCTGAAATTCTCTTGGGACTCTGTTCCTGCCATAATTACAAAAGGTGTCACCTGACCAACCTCATGCTACAATGTTAGGCTAGTGGTGTGAAACGAAACAAAATTTTCCTTTCTTAGCAGCCTTTAAATAGGTGTCACTTCCCTTAATAGCGCCACTGTGCCTGACCAAGGAGGAAGGGACATCCAAAGCCTCAGAGAAAGCTATACTAACGTCCTGACATTATTTCCAAGACTACATGATTTTCCTGGAAAATTCTGTAACTTGTTAAAAGATCTGTGATTTTTTTTTTCTTCTTACTTAGGTGGTTTTAAATTGTTTTTATTTCTTTTTCATTAGAAGTATTAAATACTTATTAGAAGTTCTTTAGATGTTTGTTTTTGGAATTCATGATTTAAAATTCTAAATTTAACTTTCTTATAAACAGAACAAAATAATTCTGTACTGTAATATGCTCAACCAGTAGTTTCCAAGTATTTTTTTTTTCCTGCTATAACTGAGGATCAGAGCTTACTTCAGGATCGAAACATAGGCAGAAGAAAAAAAATTTGATTATCAAACTTGAAATTGAACATTTTCTCTGGGGGTAAAATAAGAATGAAAAATAAATAATACATGTCTACAACTCTGGCCATAGTTTAAATTAAAAATATATTTTCAGTCTTCACTTAAATTTTTGTCTGATCCCCAACATTTCTTAAATAAAGCGAACTTCCTAGAGGATAAAAGAAATCATGAGCAAAGTTCTGTAAAATGAAATAACAATGAATTAACCAGTGCCAGTTACATTTACGTTAATGTTTCTTTTCTTTCTTTCTTTCTTTCTTTTTTTTTTTTTTAAGATAATAGCTGCAGTCATAAACTGACCCTCTCATCAATCAGGATAGCACCTCCACGGGGCCATAACAGACAGTCCACTTTCTTCACCCTGGTCATCTGTCCTTTGGCATTTAGAGCGTGTTGGCATTTCAAGGCGCTGCTCCTAAATTATATCCATCAGCCTCAACTTTCATCACTTCCCCAGTAGTGTGAGCAGAGCACTAATAGCACTTGAGGTTGTTTAGGCTCCAGAGAGGGCTGTTTAGGACCCCTACCTCCCTCGCGGTGGGAACCGAACGTCCTGAGCGACGCGGATTTCCTCCGCGTTCTCACGGGCACAGAATAATAAACATAGATAAGTGGTGCGCAGAGCATAGTAAGAGTAGGGACTCCTTTCTATTGCTAACAGGGGTACCTAACTTCTCAGGTTAACTTTGAGAAATGCTTTCTGAGTTTAAGGATGCAATTTAAAGACAATCTAGAAAGTATTTTCTAAGATCGTCCCCCAGCTCAGGCAGATCCTCCAGGTTTGGCTGCTGGTTGGATGCATTTGTGAAAATGACAGAGGATGCCAACGGTTCAAACTCTGCCAGACACTCAAAGATTGTAAATTGATTCTTACGAGAAGTGATTTGAGACTATTAGGGAGAAAGGGCACAAAAGGAGTGCTGGATGGTTTAAAGCACATGCGCAAACTTATCTTAGGTCTAGAAGAGCTGGGATGGAGTCCCTACATTGTCACACACTGGTTGTATGGCTTTGGGTAGTTGCTTAGCATTACTGACCTCAGCTTCCTTAGTTATAAAACAAGAGAAAAACACCTCTGGGGGGCAGTGTGAAGACCAAATAAGTTAAATGAGAAAGCACAGGAAGTGCCCAATTCGGTCTCTGACAGAATATATACAATAAATTAAGGCATATTAAATTAGGCCAGGTGTGGTATGCACACCCATAACCCCAGTACTCAGGAGGCTGAGGTGTGAGAAGGAGCTGTCTCAAAAAATAAAGGGGAGTGAAATGAAATGAAAAAACGGTTACAAAGAGATACCTAAGACATATTTTATGACAGCTATGATAGCTACATTATAAACAGGAAATATTTATTTAATATCATGATGGAAATATGTCAAACAAGACATATTTCCTGTTTATAATGTAGCTATCATAATGTTGTTCCCTCCCTCCTTTATCCATTCTTGGAAAAAGTATTTTCAAAATAAGGATAGAAGCTTTTTAAGTCATTTTACACAAATCTTAGGGGAAAAAATAATTTAGGAGCAAAAACTTGTTTGTTAAATGTGAGCCCCAAGTATTACTGTCGAGAGAGTTACTTGTGCTTCATGTTCCCTCTCTGTGCTAAGCAGGGGTGAGAGAACGCTGCAAGTCACAGAACACACTGCTAAGTAACTAGAAGCAGGAGATCCCGAGATACCAGGAAAACTGAAGGTACTAGGAACACTTCATTCCAGCCCTTCTCAGTTACTCTGTTACATCAGGCGATGAAACACAAATGTTGTTTCATTTCAAACCAGAGGTTATCTGCTGAACAGAACTAAAAATAAATTTCCTGGACAATTAAATAAATGTATGGATCTGCCTTATACTGTCGTTCAATTTTGTGCGAGAAATTGCCTCTCCTTAATAAGGGAAAGAAAGCGCTGCTCTGTTTCTAACTCAATCACTGAATCACCTTGGAAACAGGGACTTATCAAATAAATGTTCTCCAGAAAGATGAATTGCAAACGGGCTATACTGATTAAAATAAGAAAATGAAAATTTCAATTATTTGCAAAAGTCGCACTCACATATAACAAAAAGGATTATTGCTGCAAAAGGAATGCTTTCAGGACTCAGTGTTCTTTCAGCTAACATAAATAACCCCATTCTGGCAGACCCGAACATTTAGAATCCAACCAAGAAAAGAACATTGTCAGTAATTTCTGCTATAATAAAAAGGCAGCAATTTTCTTAAAGTACCAGGACTGAGATGGCTTTTCGGTGTTCCTGGGACTAGTTACCTGAAGTGTTTCGTAGTTCTTTTCAGTAAGTGGACTTTCTTGAATTTGTTCAAACTTCAGAGGACTTTCTGTCTGAGGCTGTTCGTTGAGGGTTCTCTGTAGAACAGACTTAGGACGGGGCTGTGCCCAGGACACACCACATGCTGTTGAGATTTGATGCTGCTGCCGACGACAACCTGGGCAGAGACGTAGCCAGAAGGCTTTCGTGGCAGGTGAGAGGCTGTAGGTGCAGCCAGAGGTGACAATAAAAGAATTGTGGACAGATTAAAGATACATTTTGGAGACAGACCAACAGAATTTGCTACTGATCTGGAAACAGAAGAGGAAGGAAAAGGAAAAAATCAAAGATGGCCATAGAGTTTTAAGCTGAAATAACGAGATGGGAGTGGAGCTATTTACAAAGCTGATAAACTGGGAGATGTTTAGGTTTGAGGAAGAAATAATAGCTAATCTCCGTCTTGCTGTAAGAACATTAAAAATCACTTTAAAATTAATGTAGCACAAAGATTTTGCTTTTAAAAACACATTCTAAATTTTGTCCTCAGTATAGCATTGTTTCTGGCATATTCTTCAGGGATCTTGTAAACTTTAATATTTTGATACTTCTATCATAACAATTTATAAAATACTACTCATTCATTTTTTATTTTTTACAAAAGATGAGTTTTTACCTTTTGTGAAGATTAGAGCAGATTTGTAGGGTGTTTTTTGTTTTTGTAACACTGAAGATTGAATTGAGGGCCTCTGCACAGAGCTACATCTCCAGCCCCTAGTTTTTTGTTTTTTGGGTTTTTTTCTATTTTTAATCTTGAAACATTGTCTCACTAAACTGCCTGGGTAGGGCTCAAATTTACAACCCTCAGCACGTCCTCAGCCCTTGAAGCACTTGAAGCAGGGTGTCACCAAGTCACTGAATTGCCCAGGCTGAGTTGAGCTCAGATTTAAGAGATCTTCCTGCTTTAGCCTCCCACATAAGGCTGAGATTACAGGCATGCACACCTGGCTTTTTTATTCAAACTCAAAAATTTAACTAGAAAAAAGAAGACATGGGGGAAAAGGGGAAGAAAAAAGGAGGAAGAAAAGGAGGAGGGAGAGGAAAAGAGAGGAGGGAGAGGAGAGGAGAGGAAAGGAGGGGGAGGAAAGAGGAGGAGGAGGAAGAAGACAGCCGGGGAGAAGGGGAGGAGGGGAAGAAGGAAGAGTTTTTAAAACAAAATGTAGTGCCAGGGATATAGTTCAGTGGCACAAGTGCCTGCCTGGCAGGGTCATGAGTTTGATTCTCAGTACCACCCCACCCCTGCCCCTAAATTAATAAGCCAGATTAGTGACTAGGACTGTTTAGTGGCTCAAACAAAAGATAAGAGTGACATCTAGTGTTCATTAGGCATATCTATAACTTTGACTATTTTCATCAATTTAGCCTAACAACAAAATGACTTTAGCATAACAGTAATGAGAGGGAGAAAAAAATAACTTAAATCATCACAGGTACCCAGAACAATCAGAAGTAGGCTCATCTGCCGGGGAGATCGCTCAGTAGAATAAACGCTTGCCTGGCAAGCACAAGGTCCTGAGTTCAATCCCTAGTTGGGGTAGGGGGAGTAGACACATCAGCCTGTAGAGGTCAGAGAGGGACCGCCTCGTGGCACACGTGAAGGCGCTGCATCCTAAAGCAGGCGCCCCCTGAACTGATAAAGCACAGCAGAGAAACTCACAGGTGAGGAGCGTGAGTAAACGCTGCTGTGCAGGGAGACAGCCGAGTGAATGGGGCGGGAAGTCACGGCCCAGCAGGATGCTGGGAGGCAAGCTAACTGCGCAATAGCACAGCCGCACACAGTGAGAGTCTGCAAAGGCGGCTGGAGGGGCAGGCAAGGCCAGGATCACGGGAGTCAGCACAGCGGTCTAAGCGCCTGCCTGGCAAGTGCAAGGACCCAGCTTCCATTCCCGGTGCGTGATGGCCCCAGAATACGCTTATGGTAGCGCATGCCTGTATTTCCAGGGCTGGGGAGGCTAAAACAGGATGATCACTACGAGTCTGAGCTACGTAGAGAGACCCTGTATCAATTAGATAAATAAAAAGTTAAAAAAAATAAATAAAAGGGTGGGCCAAATAGCTCAGCGGATTAAAGCCCCTGCAAGCAGGCGCAGGAGCCAGGGATTCAATTCCCGAGCCTGCCATGCCGGTGCCGCCCCTGCAAGGTGCACTGAGACAGTGATTGAGACTGGGCGTGGTGGCACGTGCCTGTAATCGCAGCTCTTGGGAGGCTGTAAACAGGCAGATCAATAGGAGTCGGATCTCCCAGTGAGAACTTGAACACCCTGTAGGCCCTTCCCCTGCAAAAGAAA
>NW_004524651.1:3375719-3383315 GCF_000260255.1 Octodon degus
GATTAATTCCATTTTGACAAGTTAATCTTTTTTCATGTATTTAGTACAGGGTCGACAGGGTCTCACTACACAGATCAGACTCGTAGTGAGCCTCCTGTTTTCAGTCTCCCAAAGGCTGGGATTACAAGCACGCACCACCATGCCTAGTCTAAAGGTTGTGTTTGCAATTGCCTTTTTTTTTTTTTTTTTCTTTTACTGTATTTTTGTTGTTGTTGTTGAACTGCTTTTTAAGGGAGGTTTATTTTTTGTTTTATGTGTGGAGGACCAAACCTAGGGCTACCAGCTTGCTAGGCAAGAATTCTACCGCTGAGCCGAATCCCCAGCCCCTTGACAAGTTAATCTTGAAGTGCTTTGGAAATGGTGACATGTTGATGCCAACAGGCAATTAAGTACCTAGTTCTTGAAGCTCTGAGGGGAAAGTTAAGAGATAGAAACTTGCTTTCCTCAGCATAGAGGTAGTTTGTGAAACAATGTGAGTGGATAGGATTGTCTAGTACAGGCACACATAGTATCCCTTATTCCAAATGCTTGCAACCAGAAGTGTTTAAGGTGTTTTGCTTTGCTTTGGATATTTGCTTTAAACAATGAGATGCTGTGGGGACCAGACCCAAGGTCTTGCTATGTAGCCCAGGCTGACCTTTGCACTCACTATGTAGCCCAGGCTGGCCTTGAACCTGCAGCAATCCTCCTGCCTCAGCCTCACAAGTGCTGGGGGTACAGGTGTGTGCCACTACACCCAGATCCTTTGAAGGTAGTTTTAAACAATATTTTTACAACACCTGCTTTTTTTTTTTTTTTTTTTTGCATTCCCAGGATTGAACTCAGGACCCTGCACTGGCCAGGCAAGCACTTATTCTACTGAGCCATCTTCCAAGGCCCATACACCCGCATTTTAATGGTGACCCCTCACATAAGTCAGGGGCAGCACATTCCACTTGTGACATCTTATTAACATTTAAACAGTTTTAGCTTTTGGAGTATTTTGAAGTTTTGGATTAGGGAAGCTCAACCTATACTGTGAAATAAGAGCAAAGATATTTTTTGAAAAGATATTGTTAAGGACTCAGGAGATAACTCAATGGCATAAGCGCCTGCCTAGCAAGCATACAGTCCTGAGTTTGATCCCTGGTACCACAAAGAAAATAAAAGACATTGTTAATATTTAGTTTTAAAATTCCGATTAAATTTGCCTAGCACAAATCAAAGAAAAAGGAGAGAATTTCTTTGAGTTTAAATTATAATCTACTGAAAGGATCAATATTTCAGAGGTTTCCTGTTAAGGTTTAGCTATGCAAATATCAAGTAAGTACATTTATATTTATTAAGTATTCCTTAATGCTCCTTCAGTAAGGAATATGAACTTAAGATTGCAAAAATGATTCAGACAGCTGGGGATATAGCTCAGTGGTACAGTGCCTGCCTGGCAAAAGCAAGATCTTCAGTTCAATTCCCAGTGCCAAAAAAAAGTTCAGTCAGTTTTCATGTATCTTTCACCCAGCTTCCTCTAATGTCAGCTAATTTCTTACATAATGTTACACGATTGTTTAACAATTGATTATCCTAGAAAAAGGTGACATGTTTTCTAAAACATTGGGACCCATATTCCTGGATAGTTAAAATGAGATGTGACTATTACATTTACTATTTCCTTAGAATTAAAGAAAACATTTAGACCTTGAACTTCTCAATTCAAGAACATTTTACCTATTTGTCCCTTTGAAATTGTATTTTTGGCAAGAAGTTTGCACAGAAATAAATTGGGCCCTTACTTTTCATCCAGTCGAGAACTGGTAAAGAGCACTGCAGTAATGATTGAATGATGAAAAAATAAATAAAGGAGTCGGTGTGGTGTTCATGTGGATCTTCGGGGAAGCAGACCCAGCAAGGAAGCAAAGTTCAGGGTTGTCTTGATGGAAATGAGAGAGATGGAGGCCTGGAAAGCCTGGGAAGCCATCAGATCTGGGTGCAAGTCTGACGCCAAGTGAGGGCAAGAAGGGGAGGAGGACTTGGCAGATGGTCTGTCTGGCAGTCTGTGGGAACTTGGAAAGGACACCGGACAACTCTGAACCAAAGTCAGCTATCTAGGGAATCCCATCTCTTCCAGGAACTGGGCTACTTAGCTCCCTGCCGCACTCATTATGTTGAGTGTACCTTGACACAGTGCAGTAGATTTCAGGGCCCAGCAGCTGTGGTCTGTGAGCAATCTGCCCTTCCTGATCCTCTGAAGTCCATTCTCCTGGCTGCTACAGTCTACACTTGTACTCCACAATGCCACTTTCCTCCCAGGTTTGGAGAGCAGCTCCTTTAGGGTTCCTGCAGGCCTTTTTGCTAAGGAGGAAATTCAGAAAAGGACAGCAAGGATGATAGGCCATGCAGCCCTGTTGTAGGTGCTTTGGGGCCACATGGCACTTACCATCTCTCTCCTCCCCCCCGAACCCCCAGCTTATTGACAGCCCCAAGTCTGTGTTCTGATGCTCACCTGACAGGCCTGCCTTGGCTGAGCACTCAAACAGTTTGAAAGTTAGCAGTTCTAACAATTAGGTTTTCAGCCTGCCATGAGAACAAGCTTGCCCTGGTACCTCAAGGCCTCTGGGTTAGGATATCTCCAGTGACCTGTGGCTCAGACTCTTAGTTACTAAAGTTTTGTTAACAGTCCTCAGTGGCTCATCGTTCTTCTGCAGAACACCAGCATAAGTTAGCAGTAACGGGCCAACTCTACTGTCTAGAACCCCTACATTTTTTAAAAGTCTGTGTTATCTATTTCACAACATTTCTTTACATTGATCCTGTTTCTCACCATTGGCATATTCAGCAATACAATTTTCTAGGGATGCTCCGTGCTCCATATGCCAAGGAAGTGATATCCTGTTGGCCTACCAGGCCGTGGGTGACTCAGCCCTAGACTTTCATGTTACCACTGCTGTCTCAAACCATTCTGTATTTCACTTGTGTCATTCGGGGACCCCCTCAAGGCAAACCTGAGGAATGGACTGCACATTCAGGCTTTTATTAAAAGGAATGCTTGTTACAGACATGGTGTGGGAGTGGAGACTGGGAGGGCTGTGATAGCCATCAGCTCAACCTAGAATGGAGGACAGAAGGAAAAAAAGTTGGGTGGACATTTCTTAGGCTGCCTTGTAAGAAAAATTCTGCAAGGCTGTCAGAGAGCCCTTAAGCCAAAGCCAGACAGCAGGGAAGTCTTGGAACCTGTGCCACAATCAGTGCTCCCCTGGGAACATCCTGTGGGGGCTGCAGGGCAGACATGGTGATAAAGTTCAGAGGGTAGCAGCTTGGAGTCAGTGAGACTCCAATTATGTCCCTGTAGCTAGAAGTTGTGGCAGCATTTTGCATGGTCACTAATGTCCATAAACTTGAAAAAAAAAAAAAACCCTAGAAATTTAACTTCTGAAAGAGAAAGGACATTAAGAGTATAAATAATGAATAGTGTTTTTCCTCAAGATGGCACCAAAAGCAACAAAGGAAGCTCCTGTCCTTCCCAAAGCCAGCATTTGCAATAAGGAGTTGAAGGGTACGAAGGTGGAACTGAAAGGCATTCATAGCCAGCCAGAAAAGATCTGTATCTTACGGGCCTCAAGACACTGCAGCTCCGGGGACAGCCCGTCACCCTCAGAAGAGTGCCCTTGGGAGAAACACGCTTGACCACTGTGCTGCCGAGTGGCCCCTGACCACTTCTTCTGTCATGAAGCAGACAGAAAACAGCAACACACTTGTGTTCATTGTGGGTGTCAAAGCCAGCAAGCACCAGCTCAAACCAGCTGTGAAGCTCTGTGACATTGATGCCACCAAGGCCAACACTCTGAACAGGCCTGACGGAGAGAAAGAAGGCTTACATTCAACTGACTCCCTCTTGTGATCCTTTGGATATTGCCAACAAAATTGCAGTAATGTAAAATACACCCACTGGCCAATTCTAAATATGTATTTTTCACTATGAAGATAATAATAATAAACAGCACCTCAGAGACATAAGTGGTCTAACATCAATGTGATTTGAATCCCAGAATAAGAAGAGAAAGAGAATGAACAAAAAAGTTGAAATGTTCTCAAGTTTTACAAAAATAATCTACTTACATGTCTAAGAATCTCAAATTCCAACAAACTAAATACAGAAAATTGCAACTAGATACATCATAGTACTAAAAATGGATGCATAAAAATTATATTGAAAGAGAAAAACATTATATACATACAAACATGCCATAAATGTTAGATAGTTTTTCATAAGAAAGAATGAATGCCAGAAGACAATGAAAAAAACATGTTTTATACATTAGGAACATACACCAACATATGTGCCAAGCCACGGATGTGAGGTATGATAGAAAAATACAGGGGCCGGGGAGATGGCTCAGTGGAATAAGCGCTTCCCTGGCAAGCACAAGGGCCTGAGTTCAATCCCCGGTTCTGCAAAAATAAATAAATAAATAAAAATAAAAAAATAAAACCAAAAATGGACTTTAAAAAAAGAAAAAGAAAAATATAGTGACCACTTAATATTTTAAAACATTTACTATAGTAGGGGCTGGGGAGATAGCTCAATGGCATAATCACCTGCCTGGCAAACACAAAGCCCTCAGATCGATCCTTGGCACCTGACAACAACAACATGTACTATGGCAAAAGACATATTGCTATCTAGAACATTCCCCCAGCTTCAGACACACTTGCCCCATCATTCTTGCCATCTTCTGAAGCAGCTCTGGAAGTCTTCTCGTGAATGACTTTAGCTGCACTATCCAGGCAGCCTTGGTGTCCTGAATGGATTCAAAACATTTACCTTTCCTGGTCATTTTGAACTTTGGGGGAAACAGAGACAGAGACAGAGACAGAGACAGAGACAGAGACAGAGACAGATAGAGACAGAGACAGACAGAGACAGAGACAGACAGAGACAGAGACAGAGACAGACAGAGACAGAGAGACAGAGAGAATAGGCCATGTATTGAGAGCAGGAGATGGACACTGAGAAGATTTAAGGGTTTTGTGGAGGGACAGGAATCTGAATCTGCCATTCTTTGGAAGTAAATAGAGAATAGCTCATATTCAGCTGACTACTGTAGTGGTTTGTGTGTGTGTGTGCTCATATATGTGTGTGTATGTGTTTGTGTGTGTGTGTGTGCATGCATTTTTTTTTTTTTTTTTAGACTAAGCTGCCTAGCCTGAGTTCGTGTGATCTTCCTGTCTTGGCAAAGTCCTGGGATTATAGGCATGCACCACCCCACCTGGTCAGTAGCAGAGTTTTTAAATGTATTGTATTACACATTGTCTTTTGTTTGTTTGAGTACCAGGAATCAAACTCAGGACCTTGCACTTGCCAGGAAGGCACTTGTGCCACTGAACTACATCCCCAGCCTCCTACATATTGTACAATAGTGTTTATTTAGGCCATGAAATATTTGAAAAGAGGGTCTTACTCATTTTGATGTCACATATAATACATGGACTAGTCCTTTAAGAAGTCTGCCTAGTGCTCACTTCGGCAGCACATATAATAATAAGAAGTCTGCCTATAAGGGAGAGAGAAAGGGATGAAGGGGAAAAAGAGAAGGGAATAGAGGAAAGGGGAAGGGAGAAAAGAAACCAGGGAACCCAATCAAGTTGCAGAGAGAGATGAATTGCCCGGAGTTAGAGTCAGTGGAAAGCTAATACCGAATATCTGGAGAAGGTATGGAATCCTCTGCTCTTCCTGGAAACCTAACTAAAAGCCTAGTAAGGCTAAGGAGTGTGTGTTAAATCATAGGAATGTGTGTTTTTATAACCTTAAGTAAAAATAATCAGCAAAATTACCTTGGGTTTTTTTTAAATGTATTTAGTACAGGGTCTACAGGATCTCACTACACAGATCAGACTCCCAATGATCCTCCTGTTTTCAGCCTCCCAAGCGCTGACTGGGATTATAGTCTCAGTCACCTTCTCAGTGCATCCTGGGGGCAGGGCCAGCACAGCATGCTGGGGATCAAACCCCAGACACTGCGTCTGCCTGATCAGGTGCTTTAATCCACTGAGTTATCTGGCTAGCCCTAGCAAAGTTACCTTGTGGGATGGTTCAATATTCAAAAATCTATCAATGTAATACACTATATCAATAGAGCGAAATCAAAAAACCACATGATCATCTCCATTGATGCAGAAAAGGCTTTTTTTAAAAAAATTTATTTTATTTTTTTTAATTTTGTGTGTGTGTGTGTGTGTGTGTGTGTGTGTGGCCAGCTCAGCCCACCAGGGGGCGGGGCTGGCGGGCATGTGGTGCTGGGGGATTGAACCGAGGTCCCTGTGCTTTGCCAAGCTTGTTTCAAGTAGGTGCTTTAGACCACTGAGCCATCTCTCCAGCCCCCAGAAAAGGCTTTTGACAAAGTCCAATGCTCATGTTCAAAGTCCTACAGAAAATTGGAATAGATGGCCTCTACTTCAATCTGATAAAAGCCATCTATGACAACACAACGGCTAATATAATTCTGAATAGGGAAAAACTGAAATCTTTTTCTCTCAAATCTGGTACAAGACAAGGATGTCCTCTATCACCCCTCCTATTCAATATAGTTCTGGAATCATTAGCTAGAGCCATTAGACAAGACAGAAATATAAAGAATAAGAATAGGTAAAGAAGAAGTGAAACTATCATTATTTGCAGATGATGTGATACTTTACTTGGAAGACACAAAAAACTCCACCAAGGAGCTACTAGAATTGATAGACAAATTCAGTAGCATAGCAGGATACAAAGTCAATACCCAAAAGTCAATAGCATTCCTCTACACAGACAACAAGCGCACTGAGAGGGAAATTAGAGAATCAATACCTTTTACAATAGCACCGAGGAAAATGAAATACCTTGGAATTCATCTAACTAAAGAAGTCAAAGATCTTTTCAAGGAAAATTACAGTACTCTTAAAAAAGAGATCCTAGAGGATTTCAGAAAATGGAAAGATATTCCATGCTCCTCTATAGGAAGAACCAACATCATGAAGATGGCCATACTCCCAAAATTGTTGTATAGATTTAATGCAATCCCTATGAGACTACTACCAACATACCTCCCAGACCTAGAGAAATTGTTCCTAAAATTTATTTGGAACCAAAAAAGACCTAGAATAGCAAAGGCAGTCCTGGACAACAAAGACAAAGCAGGAAGCATTATAATTCCTGACTTGAAATTGTACTACAAAGCTACTGTGATAAAAATCAGCATGGTATTGGCAACAAAATAGACCTGAGAATCAATGGAATAGATTAGAAGATGCAGAGGCCTCTAGGAACACACTCAGCCACCTGATCTTCAACAAAGGGGCCAAACATGCTTACTGGAAGAAAGATAGTCGCTTTAACAAATGGTGCTGGAAAAATTGGCTCTCTACATGCCGAAGATTAAAACTTGACCCAGGTCTATCACCATGCACTAAACTAAAGTCAAAATAGATTAAAGAACTGAACATTAAAACAGAAACACTAAATCTCCTGGAATAGAAAGTAGGAGGAACTGTTGAAGACATAGGGGTAGGTAAAGAGTTCATGAACAAAAATCAAATTGCATGGGAAATACTTGAAAGAATTAACAACTGGGACCACCTCTCATT
>NW_004524651.1:3384585-3386071 GCF_000260255.1 Octodon degus
TTAAAGACCCAATCCAGAAATGGGCATCCGAGATGAACACACACTTCTCAGAGGATGAAATTAAAGAAGCGAATAAATATACGAAAAAATGCTCCACATCACTAGCCATCCGTGAAATGCAAATTAAAACAACACTGAGATACCATCTCACCCCAGAAAGAATGGCTATCATAAAGAAATCAACCAACGACAAATGTTGGAGAGGCTGTGGGGAAAAGGGAACCCTTCACTGTTGGTGGGAGTGTAGACTGCCTCAACAATTATGGAAATCAATGTGGAGATTCCTTAAAAAACTAGGACTGGAAATCTCATTCAAGCCTGCTATCCCCCTACTGGGAATTTTCCTGGAGGAACTGAAAGCATCATATCATAGTGATATATGCGTACCTATGTTTATAGCAACACAATTTGTGATAGCCAGATCTTGGAAACAACCAAGACACCCATCACATGTGGAATGGCTGAAAAAGATGTGGCATTTTTATACAATGGAGTATTACTCCACTATAAAGAATGATAAACTCGAAGCCTTCATATTTAAGTGGATGCCACTTGAAGATATACTTATAAGTGAAATAAACCAGACCCACATGTATAAATATCATATTGTCTCCCTTGTATAAGAACTCAAAAGAGGAATTACATATAGAAAGGTACAACACAAATAAAAGGAAAGTGAGAACTTGAGGATTGCACAATGAGGAGTAGGCAAGGAGAAAAGCTGGGAAACATGACAGGGGCAAAGCCATGCATTTGTACACACAAGATGGGTGGGTCAGTGATCCTGGGGGACATCATTAGGTTTTTGAGACTAGCGGTTGGCTAGTGAGACTCTCACCCCGACTAACTGTATATGCTGGTGCCCGTGAGCCAGGTGGCTGCACTGAGGATGGCAATGAGTAATAGAGGGGTCACGCTTGCAGTGCCTGCCATCCTGGTCTTCTAAATATGTACTTCTTGTCATGACATACCATTTATTGTTATAATGTCTCTCAAGTAAAGGCATTTTTTTTTCTTTTTAAGAGTAATAAATAAAAAAAGACACAAGAATAAAAAAAAAGTCACAGGTCTGTCCTGTTACAATTCTGTATATGGTTAGATTTCTAAATTTCTTTGTAAAAATATATAAATGCTTATTTCTACTTTTTCAAAATTATTTTTCCTTCATATTCTATAAGGACTTAAAGTTCAACATATCAATATTTAATGGAAAATACCTGTTCCATGATATGCCAAAGATGTTTGATATTTAGACAGATAGGGTAAACCAAACTGCACATATTGCAGGTTAATAATAAGCTTCTCTTCTGGAGAGTTAACAACCTAAGTTAAAAGATCAAAATTGGAGAAAAGGAAGGGCTGCAAGGTCAGCCAACATTTTGGCCCTAGCCTTTCAAGGTCAGTGAGGACTCGGGACATAGGAGAACCTGTACTGTAACATCATGTAACTCAGTTGTGCTCCAAATTTTCTGATCAAAGAGATTAT
>NW_004524651.1:3386636-3425235 GCF_000260255.1 Octodon degus
CTATGGATAACCACTAAGAAGATAACAATGTACAGTGTATTGACCATCAAAACTGTCCTATTAATCAGCTGTGAAACCATCTCATTCATATTTATTTCTCAATAAAAAATAAATATAAAAAGAAACTGTCCTATTAATCATCTTTGAAACTATCTCATTCATATTTGTTTCTCAATATAATTAAAATAAAAAACAAAGTTACCTTGTGATTTTGATATCCTTTGTTTCCATGAAAAATAAAAATCTTTCTCTGAGTTGAAAAACTGAGGATGAAATGGAGCCCTTCTATCTGTGGAACTGGGGATTGAACTCAGGCCCTTGCCCTTGCTAGGGAAGCACTTATTCCACTGAGCCATCTCCCCGGCCTCCCAAGGATGAAATGGAGAAGGGGCTCAATCCACTTATAACACGCTGGTACATCTAAACACACTGCTCAAAGATGGCAGTGTCTCAATTGAGTGCTTAGTTTATAACGCAGCTCCCCAGAGCTTTCAGTGATCATAGATGATCTTTTTCATCTTTAATTTCAGTATTATAAATACCAAGTGGATGTCGTGTTGGGGGAAGATGAAACCCTAAATGACAGTGAAGGGGCCAGCTGCCTAAAACTTTTGTTTCACTTGAAAATTTAACCTGGTACTCACTATTGTTATTAAAGTCTTGTCTTTAAAATAGCCATTAAGAATTTTAAGTCTTATTTTGTGAGATAGCACAGCATATATTACCTAGTTTCAGAAATGCGTGTATGTGGGGATTACAAGCTTATTACTTTATCAACTCATGAAACACCACCTTCTGTTAGGGACAAAAGAAGGGCAACCTCTCTAAGCTTCAACTGACTCATTTATAAAGAGGGACTAGTAATTGGGTAAGTGGCACATGCCTGTAATCCCAGTCTTGGGAGACTAAAGCAGGAAGACTGCAGCAACTTTGATACTAGCCTGGACTACAAAGTGAGTTGAAGGTCAGCCTGAGGTGCATAGAGAGATCCCGTCTCAAAAAGACATAAAAAAGGAGGTAGGGAGCTAATAATATTTACCACACCAGCTTGCTCTAAGGAGTAAATCAGTTATGAGTGTAAACTCCCTCCAAAACAGTTCTTGGCACCTTTTCTGAGGTAAGAGAGAGCAGAGTATGTTTGATGAACTCAGACCTGAGACACATACATTTTGCTATGAAAGGAAGATTGTCAAATTCAGGCCTGAATTTGACAATCTTCCTTTCATAAAAGTATAAAAAGTAAACATGAAAAACAAAGAAAAGGTCCTGTTTGAAGACATTAGTGAGCAGACCCTGCTGTGGGGATTCTGAAAGGCACTGGAGACTCAGCGGAGGTGGTGGAAGGTGGAAACTCCAACGGGAATCAAGAGCTGAAAGAATCATGCCTACTCAGCAATTTTCCTCAGGCTGGAATAAAACTAAGAGTGTCTAATCTTAGTGTAGAAAAAGTGCTTCTTTGCAAACAATGAAAGAAAACAACACAAAGTCAATTTTTGAAACTTTCAACTTCTATAGTTTAAAAATATTAAAGAATTAGAAAGTGAATAGAACTTCATCAATGGAAACTGTTTTTAAAGATCTTACAAAAGAGCTTTCAGGTAAGACAGTGTATTACACACAGGCATCTGCTTTTGCTCTTGTCCAAAACCCCATTAGAGCAATAGTGAAGAGCTGTCCTAAGGCATAAATCCACAAGAATTGAGGGAGAGGAAAGGAGGCAGTAGAAACAAGGTATTGAAGCTAGAAAACAGATGGGAAGGACGAATAGACACTTCTCAGAAGAGTAAGTACAAGTGGAAAGTAAATCTATGAAAAATGAGGCCGGCCAGATAGCTTACAGGACTAAAGTGCCTACTTAGGCAGGATTGGTGACCAGGGTTTGATCCCCAGCGTGCCATGCTAGCCCTGCCCCTGGGGCGTACTGAGACAGTGACTGAGACTGGGCGTGGTGGCGCATGCCTGTAGTCCCAGCGCTTGGGAGGCTGAAAACAGGAGGATCACTATGAGTCCGATCTGTGTAGTGAGACTCCGTAGACCCAATATTAAATACATTTTAAAAAATCTATGAAAAATGTCCAACATCACTGGTCATTCTAGAGTTGCAACACTGAGATTCCACTCACTCCAGAAAGAATGGCTGCCATCCAGAAATCAAGCAACAACAAATGCTGGAGAGGACATGGGGAAAAAGGAATCCTTCTTCACTGTTGGTGGGAGTGCAGACCAGTGCAATCACTGTGGAAATCAATGTGGAGAGTCCTCAAAATAGTAGGATCAGAAGTCCCATCCAACCCAGCTATTCCCCTTCTGACTATCTTCCCAGAAGAATTCAAAGCATCACACCACAGCAATATAGGTGTGCCCATGTTGATAGTGACATAGTTGATTATAGCTAAATCTTGGAAGCAGCCCAAATGCCCAACAACTGATGAATAGATAAAAAAAAAAAAGGTGTTCTTTTTTATCCTAATGGAGTATTACTCGGCCTTAAAGAAATATAAAATTAAGACATTTATAACTACATGGCTGGACTTCGAGACCATAACCATAAGTGAAACAAATCATGTACACATGTACAAACATTGCATTATCTCGCTGGTATGAGAAACTGAAAAGGTAAACAAGAACCAAAATTTACAATAGATATTGTGAAATAGGAAGAAACTGTTCAAAAGGAAAAGGGATTTAGGGAGAGAAGAGGGAAAAAGGAAGGAAGGAACAGAAAGCATTATGAGGAAAGAAGGATAAAGTGAAAACACCTTGGTGCATGGGGAGGAGAAGGGCATTCGAAAGGAGGACATGGGAATGGGAAGAAAAAAGAATCAAGAATTACTATGTACAGGTGCAAATTCCCTATAATGAATGTGATATATATGTATATATATTTGATTAATTTCAACGAGAAAAAAATAAGATTAAAAAAAAGAAAATCGCTTAGCAGCACACCTTATCACTACCCTGCAAATAGACTCTTTTTATTTATTTATTTTTATTTTATTGATACAAGGTCTCACTTTGCAGTTTTGACTCATAGTGATACTCCTGTCTCAAGCCACTACACCCAGTTTCGGTGGCTGGCACAGTGTGCCCAGGATTCTGGGGAGGGCTTGGCATGCGGTTCCAGGGATTGAACCTGGGACCGTGTGCTTGCCAGACAGGTGCTTATGCCGCCGAGCTATCTACTCAATCCTACAAGCAGAATCATAAGTCAGAAGCATGGAGGCTGACACATCCCAGTTTCACCGGAGATTTCCCCAATAGCGTCAGGCAGCACCCCACAGCTTCTGTGAACATAGGTCCCAGTGGAGCAGAAACTAAAAACAGGACAACCGATTGACAATCTGTTAAGATTTCCCAACCAGGCAGTCTGGCCAGATCAGTGTAGTGTGCAGGTCATCTTCAATATGTGTTCCCCCTGACACACACACCATCACATAGCTTTTTAGTTCCTACCCTTGAGAGGATGAAAACAACCAAGCATTACCAGACATCTGAAGAAAAAGCAGACAGCAACAGTCAAGGTTCAGCTAGAAATCTAGAAATCCAAGTAAGAGGGTTTCAAGAAAGGGAGAGGTGAGGGCTGGCTTATAACCCATTGGTGGAGTGCTTCTTAACATGCCTGAGGCCTTGGGGCTGGATGGGGAGAGGGAAGGGAGAGGAAGAAGAAGAGGGAGCAGAGGGAAAGGGAGGGAAAGAGGGAGGGGGAGAGGGAAAGGAAAAGAGAGGGGAAGAGGGGACAGGCAGAGGGAGAGAGGAGAAATATAAGCTCACTGAAGCCCATGGATCTATAGTTTAAAGGCGACCACAAAAATACACACCAAGGCACATGCCATGGTTAACTTTATATGAACATAAATTGAACAATTATGAACTCTGAGCAGACAGAAAAATAGGAAAGGAAAAGTAATCCCAATTTCCTACAACAGCGATGTATGTCACATGGCTGTGAGAGCGTAAGCACTATCTCTAGATATAACCAGCTAAGTCAGAAGGGCACTGAGAAGAGTCTCAGGATGATAGTATTCAGGGTGAGAAAAAGAGTTAGGTTCTAGTAGTGCATAGTAGGATAACACTGAACTACTAGGGTTTAAAAATTAAATTATTGGCTTTGGGCCTGGACTCCCAACGCGCTCCGGTGCTTTGGACAAGATGAGCTCGATCGGAACCGGGTCTGATCTATCAGCCTCTACATTCTCTCCTGATGGAAGAGTTTTTCAAGTTGAATATGCTATGAAGGCTGTGGAAAATAGTAGTACAGCTATTGGGATCAGATGCAAAGACGGTGTTGTCTTTGGGGTAGAAAAATTAGTTCTTTCTAAACTTTACGAAGAAGGTTCCAACAAACGACTTTTTAACGTTGATCGGCATGTTGGGATGGCAGTAGCAGGTTTGCTGGCGGATGCTCGGTCTTTAGCAGACATAGCAAGAGAAGAAGCTTCCAACTTTAGATCTAACTATGGCTATAACATTCCACTGAAACATCTTGCAGACCGAGTGGCCATGTATGCACATGCTTACACACTCTACAGTGCCGTCAGACCCTTCGCCTGCAGTTTCATGGGCGGGTCTTACAGTGTGAATGATGGTGCACAACTCTACATGATCGACCCTTCAGGTGTTTCATACGGTTATTGGGGCTGTGCTATTGGTAAAGCCCGGCAAGCTGCAAAGACAGAAATAGAGAAACTTCAGATGAAAGAAATGACCTGCCGTGATGTTGTTAAAGAAGTTGCAAAAATAATTTACATAGTACATGATGAAGTTAAGGATAAAGCTTTTGAACTCGAGCTCAGCTGGGTTGGTGAATTAACTAAAGGAAGACATGAAATTGTTCCAAAAGATGTAAGGGAAGAAGCAGAGAAATACGCTAAGGAATCACTGAAGGAAGAAGATGAATCAGATGATGAGAATATGTAACAATTATCTGAGCATCTATCTAGTCGGCTTTACATTTCTATAACAGTCCCTTGTAACTAGCCCCTGGATTATACATATCCACCACTGAATTTTCATTAAAATGTTGTCTTGTAACAAAAAAAATAAAATAAAATAAAAATTACATTATTATTTAAATTAATTAATATTAATTATTTAAAGACTTGAAGTCAAATTCCAAAACAATAACCCAAAGGGAAAAACACATTTGTCTGCTCATGGAGAAATACAGAAAGAAGAGCAGAGAGTACTATTTTGGATAACAAATCTAGAAAAATTATCTAACTCAAAACTTCCTGTATGTATAACTTCAATTTTAAAAATGAATCCTAGAATAATTATTTAACTCTAACCTATTCTTATGTATAACTTTCATTTTAAAGATGAAAGCTCAATTCAAATGTAAGCACTTGAACAAAGAAGATCTCTACGATAGGCTAAATTAGTCATTTTAACTTAAAGGGGAAATTGGGAAATTGGAATATCAAATCATGATAATGGAAGAAATGGGTCGCCACGTGGGGAAAAAACTTGATTCGTTGTTCACATATTACATCAGAATGAGTTCCTAGTGGATCAAAATTTTAAATTATCTAATCATTAGATAAAAGTCTATGAGATTTTAATAAGTAACATCAGAATGAAGAATGTTTCCCTAAGGATGATACAAAGTCCTCAATACAAAAAACCTGACAAATATGGTTACATTTAAAACAAATTTTTATCATAATCAGAACACTACAAGCAAAGTTAAAATACTATTGTCTAGGAAAATGTATATATCACAAGAAAAGGGATCATTTCCTTACTATACAGAGGACTATTAAATAATAAGACATTTCCAACGATGCAATCTAAAGTTCAATAAAAAGATATGGTCAGCAAGCTCACAGAAAAAGAAACACAAATAAATGTAATCATATAAAAATATTCTCAATCTTATTTATAATAAATGAATTTAAAATTCCAGTGAAATATGATATTTTCCTATGACATTCACCAGGACATAAAGTAGTAAACCTTGGTGTTGGCCAGGAATGAGTAAAAGAGGAAACAGGTATTTTCATACAGCCTGGATAGGAGCATAAATGGCACCTTCCCTCCGGAGAGCAACCTGACCCAGTGACGGCACTTCTGGACTTTATCCTGCAGCTGCATTCTGAGAACTACAAAGAACTCTTGGCACATAATGACCTCCTTCAAAGCCCTGCATGAAAGACTCGACCAACCCTAGCTCCTCTGCTGTGGGCCTCAAGTGGGTCCCTGGGACAAGCCAGCTTCCCTTTGAGTTTTTGTCTGAAAAAGTTTAGCTCAGGTTGTTCTAGCTGACACCTGACCCCTCTTTCTTAGAGAATTTATTTTTTTTTTAATTGTACAATCATAAATCCTTCCTTTGTCCTTTTAAGATACATGATCACCTTTGGGTGTCCTTCTCAAGGATGTGAAAGCCACGCCTTTGAAATGCAGCGCGCGGGAGACGAAGCCAAGTCTCTCAGTCTCTGAGAGGACAGCACCCTACTTCAGTAACCACCCGGCCTCAGCACAACCTCCTCACACACTTTTTGTAATTTTGATAGAGAAAACCAAAGGACCTGAGTACGGTTTTCATTTGTAAAAGAACTAGATGTAAGAGGTGGATCATTGACAATAATACTTGTGATGTCAGTAATTCTGAGCTCCTACGATGCAATTCTTACCCCCACCCCCACCCCCATCCCCGATTGCTGAGAATTCCTTAGCTGAGCTCCAAAAATCTTTGAGAACCTACCGGGTAGTGGGTCTTATATAAAATCTTTCTAGTCTTTTTTTTTTTTTTTTTTTTCAGTACCGGGGATTGAACTCAGGACCCTGTGCTTGCCAGGCAAGCACTTATTCTACTGAGCTATCTCCCTAGCTATTTTTTGGATCTTAATTAAACTGTATCTCAGAATATAATCATTAAAAGTAAATGTTTGAAGAGGTCAGAAACCTAGAAGTATAAGATAAGGAGTCTATGTTAGTTTGGGCATATATTATCAGACACCAGGCAGGTATACTGTTAAGGATGGAAGAGACTGACTGAGAGAAATGCTTGCCTGTGAAGAACAAGAGCAAGACACAGATGTGGACAGGAAGTGCCTCAGCTTGTGGTGCTGGCCTGACACCTGTGAAAAAAAAGAGGGAGAAGGCAGAGGATTGGAAGGCAGGAAGGAGCTCAGTTCTAAGAAAGTCAGCCAGGCTGATTGCAGGTCTAAGCCCCCTAGCCTGCATCCTGCAGGAATACACTTAAACTAATTTCCTGAACACACTCAGTGCTTAGGAGGGAAAACCGGAAGGAAGTGTTGGTATAAATATGGAGGTAGACTAGGGAGAAACTTCTCAACCATCTTCCTTGCATTGGGAAATCCAAATAGTGCATTCTCACAACTGCCAAAGAGCCCTTCTGTTAATCCCCTGCAATGGATAATATGATTAGCTGGGCTACATAAAGCCAATGTCTCCTCCCACTAAGACCTTCCCTCTTGTGCCTCTAACTTTGGTGCAAGTAATGTCTTTTTTTTTTTTAAAAAATGTATTTAGCACAGGGTCTCCAGGGTCTCACTAGACAGATCAGACTTGTAGTCATCCTCCTGTTTTCAGCCTCTGAAATGCTGGGATTACAGGCAATGCCACCATGCCCAGTCTCAGTCACCCTCTCAGCACACCCCAGGGGTGGGGCCAGCATGGCACACTGGGGATCGAACCACGGTCCTGTGCCTGCTATGTGCCTCCTGTCCCGGCCCTGGTAATGTCTTAAATGTAATCAAATATGCTGCCTGCCTTCCTGCAGTCACTCTGTTGCAAGGCCACTAAGCATGGCCTGTGCTCACTGCCTGCTGCAACAGTTGCCTTTCAATTTCTTTAAGCCTGCTGTCTGTACTGCCCTCATGCCCCTGCCCACATACTGACCTTCGCCTCCCTTGGAAGTTCTGGACCAGAGGCCCACAAAGCAGCCACCCCATAGAACATGAGATGCCTCTGCCCACTCCTGCATTTCCGGTTTTGCTTGCTTGCCTCTCAGTGTCCAGAAGGAAATGTCATTTCTTTATAAAAGACAGCCATCCTGAGGTCCTTATATTCATGTGGTGCACAAATACTTGCATATTTTCTTCTGCTTTGGTTACACAAACAATAGTGACTATATATTCTTTTACCCTTTTTGCTCTCACTTAACTACATGCCTTGACAACCTTTCAATCATTTCATAAAGAAGCTTATTTTTTATAGTCAAATGGTGCTGTGTGCACAGATGTACTACTCACCATGCAGGCAGTTCGCCAGTCAAAGGTTGCTACCAACCTCTCACAAGCAACACTATAAGAATGCATGTCATGTCCAGCGTGTGGGGATTGTTGAATGACAACAAACGCGAGGCAGGAAAGTAGTGGAAGCAGAGTGAGTGCATTTAGTAACTCTAGCAGTAGAGGAAAGAGCTGAGCCCCACTGAAGTGGGTAGAGAGGTAACTGGACATTTGAGCACTGCTTTTCATTGGGTATAAGCTGTTTCAGACATGTAAATGCCATTTATAAGAGTCATTATAATGTGTTTATTTATTTATTTTAGGTATTTAGTATAGGGTCTCCAGGATCTCACTACACAGATCAGACTCGTAGCGATCCTCCTGTGTTCAGCCTCCCAAGCGCTGGGATTACAGGCGCGCGCCACCACGCCCAGTCTCAGTCCCCATCTCAGCACGCCCCAGGGGTGGGTCCAGCCCATCGCGCTGGGGATTGAACCCTGGCTGCTGTGCTCTGCCTAAGCAGGCGCTTTAGTCTGCTGAGCTATCTGGCCAGGCCTTATAATGTATTTTTAAAAGCAGAAAATGGAAGTTATTAAATCTAGTTCCTAGTAGGTATTCTTATTTCAATTAATCTTTTAAATAAATACATAAAACTGTAACAGTTATATATAGCTTTTTTTAAGGTAAGGGAAACAGTTGTATAGAGTAATACCATATGATGTTTAAATATATGTGTACTTTATATAATGTTCTAATGTATATAATCATATTGAAGTATCTTCTCAAACATCTATTATTACTTAATGATGAAAACATGCAAAATCCTTTCTTTCAGCTTTTTTGTTTGTTTCTTTGTTTTCGAGACAAGGTGTTGTTACACAGTCCTAGCTGGCCTTGAACTTGTAGCGATCCTCCTGCCTTAGCCTTTGGAGTCCTGGTGTTACAGGCATGCACCACCACACCCAGCTCTTTGAGCCTTTTGAAACACACATTACTGTTTTCTATGGTCACCCTTCTGTACAATCGCACATCAGCTCTTGCTCCTGTCTAGCTGTAACAGTATCCATTCATTAAACGTTCCCCTCCTTTCTCCTTCCTGCTTTCCCCTACTTTACTCTCAACTTCTACGAGATCAACATTTTTATGTTTTGTACCTGAGTAAGGTCACGTGGTACCTGCCTTCATGTTTGGCTTATTTCCCCTAAAACATGAGGATCTCCAGTTCCATCCATACTCATGCAAAGGACTGAATTTTGTTCTTTGTTGGCTGAAAGGAGTCCATCATGTATATGTAATATATTTTCTTTAGGCATTCATTGGCTGTTGGCTGCAGCAGTTGATTCTATATCTTGGCCATCACGCACAGTGCTGCAATAAGCCTGGGAATGCAGCTGTCCCTTTGACATACTGCTCTCATTTCTCTTGGCTACATACCTGGTAGTGGGATTGCTGGGTCATGTGGTGGTTCCTTTTGTATCCCAACAGGTATGCTAGCCTCATAGGGTGTTAAGGTAGTAATTCTTTTATCTGTAATTGTTAGATTTATTTTAAGTAAAATGATATGTAATTGAAACCTATTCCTCTAAGCACTGGGCCATAAAAAGCACTGGGCCAAACATGTAGCACAATGACACATTTAATACACATCATAGTCCCTGCTTACCACAAGAGATGTGTTCCTAGACTTCTAAGTAGATGCTTGAAATCACAGGTGGCATCGAACTACTAAATGAATACCTATGATAAAGTTTAATATATAAATCAAGCATAGTAAGAGACTAGTAACAAAGAGCAAAACAGAACAATTGTGATATACTGTAATACAACTTACATAAATGTGGTCTCTCCCGCAGTATTGTACCTTTTCTTTGCACTATAGTAACATTTTCAGACTACGGTTGACTCCTGGTAACAGAGACCACAGTCAAGGGCACACAATTGTTACCTTTTGAAGGAAAACTAGAGGGAGAGAGGGGACTATAGCCTGTGTGCTGTGGTGAAGTGACACTTCTGGGTGACCTTGACTCACACAGGACTCCCTGCAGTGACCCTGACTGATGAGCATGTCAGTTCTCTACTGATTGCACTTTGACTTCAGAAATACTTCCCCGTCCCTTCCCTTAGCTGACTGACACTCTCGCTGTTCACAGTGTGCCTGTCCCTAGTACTTCCTCTGTTTAAGCTTTATATTTTTCAGATTATCCATTGTATATTAGTCAAAGAATGAAGCCCCTTAGAAATTCATGTAGTATAAGTCATTTTACATAGTGGTAGGTTTAGTTTTCATGTCACACACACACACACACACACACATACACCTTTTTTTTTTTTTTTTGGTGGTGGTGGTGCTAGGGATTGAATTTGAGACCTCACACATAGGCTAAACATGCACTCTTCCACTGACCTACATCCTCAGCCCATAGTTTCCTAATGTTTATCTCTATATTCAAAAAGACTTGTGCTATATAATGTGCCATTACCTAGCATATAGTGTATGTATAAATGCATGTTTGTTGTGTAGCAGTTAGTATAGTTTTTGTTGCTGCTGCTGCTATTGTTGTTTGAGACAGTGTCTCACTTTGTAGTTCAGGCTGGCCTTGAACTCACTATGTAGAGGCTCAAGGCTGACCTCGAACTCCCAGCAATCCTCTTGCTTTAGCCTACTGAGTGTTGGAATTACAAACATGGACCACCATGCCTGGCTCATACAGTACAATTGTGTTTGTATACAGTAGTATATGTTTTTATAGCTAGTTTATGTCATAAGTAATTAAAAGATGTATAATTGGTATTACAGTAGATGGTATAATACAGCATTCTGTAGTACTGTAATATACTATAGTCTTACCAGTCTGTAGTCTTTCAGGTCCCCACCAGCCCTCACAATTATTCACAGAGATCCATCCCATCCTCCCATGAGAACCAAGAAGTGTCTCACCTTCCTACACTCAAAGCTACCTTGTGGGCTGCAGTTTATGGACCCTCCTCCATTAAACCATGAGCTGAAGGCAGGCAGGTGGTGTGAGGAGAGCTTTTGTGTTTCCGCAGCTGTACTGGGGCTAGAGCACCACATCTGGTCCTTCCCTGGTAACTTCTTGGTTCCTACAGTTGTATTCCTGATGAGCGAGACTGTCATTCTAAGTGAGCCATTCTTGACTCAGCATTTTGATTCACTCTCAGTGGGTTCAACAGCAAATTTCTTAGATGCCATTGCTCCCTGATCCACAATACCACAGGACCTGTGATGGTAGCCAGGTTTGGGCTTTATAAGCTTTCTGACTGTCTGGGGTCACTGGTGAAGTAGTACCTGGCTGTGGACACTCATTCTAAAGAGACAGAAGACTAGCAAGCCAATCTTCAGAAGCTTAGAGGAGTCACATTTTCATAACTGGGCATTTTACAGTGAGATTAAGGCAGAAGGGAAGAGGAACAGAGTAAGTCTGGGACATGAGGTGGAGGTGAAAGAACTGGCACAATAACAGTCTTGTGCCAGACACAGTGGCACACACCTATAATCCTGGCTATTCAGTATGCTAAGGAGGAAGACCACAAGTTTGAGGCCAGCATTGGACAACTTAGCAAGACCTGTCTCGAAAACAAACAAATAAACAAAAGTTCAGTGGCCCTGGGCTCAATCTCCAGTACTGGGGGAAAGATGAAAAGCTTCACACTTGCCTTGGAATCACTGTCCACAAGCACTGAGGGGTGCAGTCTGGCCCCTTCTGGCCTCTGCTCTCACACCGCTTCCCCAGGGGCCTTTACCCTTTAACCTTTGTGCCCTGTTCCCATCTTGCCCCCACCCAGGCCCTCACACCAGCAAGCACCATTCATGTCCAATTAGGAAAAGAGCTCAGATGCTTTTCCACTGAATTCTTAAACTCCATTCAAACGAGAAAACATTACTATTTACAGCCCCCAGACATTTCACTTAAAGCCCATATTAGGTCTGAAGGAAGGTATTTCCTAATCTCAGGATAGCCTGGCTCGATTTCAACGCCTTTCAGCCGAAGCAACTTCCTTACACAATATAGCTCATTATGACACACAGTCCTAATTTCATACTCCTGGTTTCCCTAATTGTACAGCCATTTAATTTTTATTTTTATATAATTATGTTCTGATTTTCATTAACAAGGACCTATTTATTTGTACAGAATAAAAAGTGCATTCTTTAAAGGGACTTATCAAATTAAAACTGAAAGCTCAAAAGCAATAAAATTATTAAACTTTCTAAAACAGCTGGTCACCACACTCAAAAGACCATGAGGGCATAGACAGTCTCAAAATACACAGACCTTTGTCATTCATTACACTGAAGAGGACCTACCTACCATATGGTGCGGAGGATAGTGGCATTTATTGACAAAACCCTTTACTGCTCTTCGTACATGTATTAATAATCAAACTGAGATGTGGTCACTATCAGAAATAACCAAGAGAGCCAATTAAAAGCATCGAGGACCTCAAAAAGAATTATGATATTTACTTTCATTTTACATTTAAGTTTGTTTCTCTACCAGTATTTTTCCCACTGGGAGGTCATGCTACCACTAGATGGCAGCACAGTGGCATGCTGATGACCTTTGAGACCCAGAAAACTGATTGGAAGCCTGGGATCAGCTAGGCTGAAATTTAGAATGGAGGCTGGGGTTGTCTTTTTTTTTTTTTTTTTTTTTTGCGGTAGTGGGGATTGAACTCAGGACCTTGCGCTGGTGTTGTCTTCATGTGTCCATCCATTCATCCACTCATCAGACAAACATTCATTGCCTTTGAAAAGAACTCTGTATAATGAGCCAGTTGAGCCTAAAACAGTTTTGCTAGAGAAGGTCAGACAGAAAAGAAATCCAGATTGAAGTACAGACTTCCTGACACTCATACATCAAGTTCAAATGTAGGTGCTGGAATGTTTTTAAGCATAAGACATCAAGCTTTAGGTTTGGTTCAAAGTCAGAGAGGTGGTGAAGGGCCAGCACACGACTCAATGAAGGAGCTTTAGGAGCCATTTATTGGCACGAGATCATAAACCTCAAATAATAGAAGGTCTAAATTTTGGAATGTGGGGCAGGTGTGGTGGCGCACACCCGTAATCCTGGCTCCCAGCACTCAGAGGATGAGGCAGGAGAATCTGTACAAGTTTGAGGCCAGGCCCGGGAGATGGCCCAGTAAAATAAGCACTTCCCTGGCAAGTGCTAGGGCCTGAGTTCAGTCCCCAGTTCCACCAAAGAAGAAGAAGAAGAAGAAGAAGAAGAAGAAGAAGAAGAAGAAGAAGAAGAAGAAGAAGAAGAAGAAGAAGAAAGTTTGAGGCCAGCCTGGGCTACAAAGTGAGCTCAAGGCCAGCCTGAGCTACCTAGTGAAACCTTATCTCCAAAACATTAAAGAAAAAAAAAAAGGGTTTTGGAACTTGAGGTAGCAGATAGTCATCCGCCAGGAAAAGGGCGGTGTTGATGAATTTTGGCTGCTAGCTTCCTGCGGTTCCAGGGGATTTTGTAAAGTTCTCCATCACAGAGGCGCTAACAGAGGCAATTTATTCCCCAGCTCCCCAATTTTTAACTGCTATTATTTCCTTGTACACTGTCAAAGACAGAGTCTCTGGTTCCTTTGCTTCCATTCTTGCTGTTTGTAGAAAGTATTCCTGCCCCATTGTTTTTTCTAGCCTAAACTGCACCAACATAGAATTTTCTCTGATAAGAGATCTTCGTGGGACCACCCGTAAAGCTAAGGAAGTGGGTCATCTCCCAGCCTGACTTCCTCGCGGAAGTTGCGGGCCTTCAAGCACATCACAAAAACATAAATTTTGGCATCCTCTAGTGGTCAAAAAGGTCACTTTCATTTGTCCCGTACAGAGAAAGAAAAGCATGAGATCAGTATTGCTAAGAAAATGACCGTTAAGCCTTTTAAAATCTGACCCTCAAATCAAAAACCCATCCTGCCTCACAAGCACACCCAGCCCGTGGCCTGCTTGCTCTCACAGCCATTCCTTGTTGTTCTCCTGCCACGACACAGGGGTGCTGATCCCAACAGGCTGGGTCCAAGGCCAGGAGCCAGCGCATGGGCAAGCTGCGCCTCCTGCCTTTCGACGGGCTGCAGGCTGAGGCACTCCGCCGCAGCAGTTAAACTGCACCTGCTCGATCCTGCCAAGCGCTGAGTGTGAGAGGCACAGGGAGCTTAGGTGGTTCTCCCCATCTTTCTTTGCTTGATGTGCATCTCGGAGGGCGCCTGGGTCTCCTCTCTGCTATACCAGCCGAAACTGTGTCCATGAGTTCAGGATTTTTTAGACAATCCCAGCTTGGGAACTCAGCAACTCTTCTCCAGTCTTTGTCCCTCGATGGAAAGATATTAGTGGTTTCTGCCATTGCTCAGCTCCAGTTGCTTCACCTTCTCTCGTCAGCACCTTCAGCTTTTCATCATTTGAATAACCAGTTTCCTGTATTAAGTTCTCTCTTAGTCCCTTTTGACCCAGCTATTCCCCGCTGTATATCTTCCCAGAATTAAAAACATCATACCACAGCAATATATGCACACCCATGTTTATATCAGTACAATTTGTCATAGCTGAATCTTGGAAACAGCCCAAATGCCCATCAACTGAGGAGTGGACAAAAGATGTCCCCATCTTTTTATGCAATGGAGTACTACTCAGCCAGAAAGAAGGACAAACTGGAGACATAGATAAATGGATGCAACTTGAGACCATATTCATAAGTAGCTCAGTAGAATAAACGCTTGCCTAGCAAGCACAGGGTCCTGAGTTCAATCCCTGGTACCACAGGAAAAAAAAATAATAAGTTTTTGTTGTGTGCGCAGTGTTGGGAACTGAACCTGGGGTCTTTATACGTGCCAAGCGTGCTCTGTGCAGCTGAGCTACCTCCTCAGTTCTCTAAAATAAACTTAAATAAATTTTAGGAGAATTTCAAGTACCTGTCTTCTTGCGGGTCTTTGTCTGGATACTTTGTTTCACTCATGTGATTATCTATTTTTCCCCAGTTCTATACTTAGTTTCTGGAGCTTTAGATTAAGTGTTGAAATCAAATTAGTGAATGTACCAACTTCTTAAAAATTGTTTTGGCTGTATAGGTTATAGTCAGTTTTGGAACCACCTTTCTAATATGACGTCATAGTCAACTTTAGAACCAGCCTTTCAATATCTACAAGAAGGGGGTAGAATTGATTGGGATTATATTTGATTGAGGTTGCTTTGATATTAAGAGAGAACAACAATACTGAGTTTTCTAACTCTTGAACATTTTAAGTCATTAAAGCAATCAGCCCAAAATGATGAACTTCTGTGTGTTAGTTGATACATTGTGTCAACTTGGCTGAATCAGCTGGGCAGATCTCAGCATGGGGGCCAAGCCGATCAGGTGGGCAGGGCCCAGGAACTGAGAAAGGCAGGAAGCCACCCTGCCTGGTTTCCTGCCGGATACCCCCTTCTGTGGAGAAGTACTAGTCTTTGGAAGAGCTCCATCTTGGCAGCCGTGCCACTTTGGAGGAGCTCCGATCTTCACTGTGGAGCGCTGGTCTTCACAGTCAGTGCAAAAGGCAGAGAGAGGCTTGATGGACGCTGCCGCCGCTGCTGCTCCTCCTCTGCTCTTCATTGTTTTCTGCTGCGTGAACTGCTGTCGTTTGCCTTGGAGCCAACGGAATATGGACTGAACCCTCCAGTAACTGTGAGCTAAATAAACCTTTCCTTCCTTCATTTTGAGTGTCAGTATTTGTCCCAGCAATGAGTAAAAAGTAACTAAGACAGAATTTGGTACCAGAGGAATGGGGTCGTTGCTGTGGCTAAACCTGACCATGTGGATTCCAAGCTTTTGGGAATGGCTTATGCGAAGAGATAGGAAAGGTTCAGAGATGTTGCCTACAAGTGAAGCACTGGAACAGCTTCGGCTGCTCTGTATGGGAGATTCTGGTCAGAGCTCAGACGACCAGAAAGCTGATAGAGAGCCTGCCTGTGAAGACCAGGCTGGGGAGGTTTCTTCTGGGAGAAAAGACAGCATTGGTTGTTGGACTCCAGATCATTTGTGTTTTGACTTTCAGAGAAGTTGTCTGCATTTTGCTCGTGCCCAGAGACTTTGCCTGAGAGTGAGTTTAAGCATGGCAGACTGATTAATCTAGCAAAAGATATTTCAAAGCAGCTAAATATTGGGGCAGTGGCCTGGTTGTTACTGGGGGCTTTCAGCCAGATTTATTTCGAGAATCAAGAGCAAAGAGCCCAAAAGGATGATTTAAAATGTTGTGAGTTTGGCCAGAAAGGAAGCTCCAGGAAAGCTGTGGACTGTGAAGACAGAGCTGAGAGGATCTCCATTGCTGAGAAGGAACAGGAGAGTAGAAAAGATGTCCTGAGGGCATCACAGGAGGTGGCAGGTTCTTGCCCTTTGCAGCCTCAGAATCACAAGGGTGAAGAACTTTGCTTTGAAAGCCACAGAGCCCCATGTTCCAGAATGGAGGCAGCGGCCACACCAGATTACAGAATGGTGCCAACATAGAGAATTTGTTTCTCAGAATCAGAGTCAGAATGCTCAGCAATCCAGGCACTCAACCCCTACAGCCAAGAGAGAGGAAACCCTGGCTACTACCCCAGCTGGCAGCAGCCCTTGGCATCATCCATATGGCTTTGGTTGTAGGCGCATGCAGAATGCAGGCGTTCTGAGGTTCAGAAGGCTTCCACCCAGATTTCAGAAGAAGGCCTGGGAGGCCAGGCAATGTGCCCCTGAGAGGGCAGTGTGTGAAGCTGTGAGTGAGAAGCCTACTCAGTGGAGACCTCAGAAGTTTGAAAAAGCCAGAAATGTGGATGGTTTAAGAAAAGCTGCAAAAAAGGGAGCAAAGCAGGCCTGAGAGAAAAGCCATAGGAGCTACCCGCAGAAGTGCCGTAGGGGTGGAGCCACGAAAGGCTTTTGGAGCTCACAGTTCATTACAGAGTGCTCTGAATGGTCCTCAGGGAACTGCAGGACTTAACATTTGCCCTTCTGGACTTTGGGCGTGCTTTGGTCCCAACTGTTTGTATCCCGCAGTGTATCCTTTTTGGAATGGCAAGGATTATCTTGTGCCTGTGAATGTTAGAAGTGTTTAACTTTTCATTCATAGAGGAGCTCACAGCTAAGAGTTTGCCTTAGATCTTGGAGGCTTGGGACTTGGACTTTTCAGTGTTGCTGAAATTGGTAAGACTTTGGCAACTCTTAGAGATGGACTAAAATGTCTTTTGCATAAATGGTTGTGCATGAGTCTTTGGAGGGCCAGGAGTAACATGTCATGGTTCTAATGTAATGCACTGTTCAATTTGTAAAATGTTTAAGCATGTCTGTGTACCTGGAAATTGGCTTTAAAAAGTATATGTCTAGTTGCCAAGTTGACAAGGGGTGGATTGTGTTAGTTGATACATTGTGTCAACTTGGCTGAATCAGCTGGGCAGATCTCAGCATGAGGGCTGAGCCCTGCAGGTGGGCAGGGCCCAGGAATTGAGAAAGGCAGGAAGCCAACCTGCTTGGTTTCCTGCCATCCACCCCCCTGTCCACCCCCCTTGCATTGAGAAGTCCCAGTCTTTGAAAGAGCTTGATCTTGGCAGCCGCGCCACTTTGGAGGAGCTCCGATCTTCACTGTGGAGCGCTGGTCTTTGAAGTCAGTGCAGAAGGCAGAGAGAGGCTTGATGGACGCTGCCGCCGCCGCTGCTCCTCCTCCTCTGCTCTTCATTGTTTTCTGCTGTGTGAACTGCTGTCCTTTGCCTTGGAGCCAGCGGAATATGGACTGAACCCTCCAGTAACCATGAGCTAAATAAACCTTTCCTTCCTTCATTTTGAGTGTCTGGGTATTTGTCCCAGCAACGAGTAAAAAGTAACTAAGACATTCTTGTATTTATTTTGTAACCTAATAATCCGAAACCACACAAAAGCTTTTTGAGGACGGATGATTAAAATCGTGGAGGTGGGGAGTTCATTACAGAATAGCCTCAATTATTTTTAAGTTTAAAAAGTGAGATAGTATACAGTTATTAAAAAAGAATTATGTCATATGCAGAAAAATGGATGGAACTGGAGATCATGTTAAGGCAAATAACTCAGTCTCAGACAAACAAGGACCACATGTTATCTCTCAAAAGTGCAATCTAAGGGCAAAACCCAAACACAACATAAAAAAAACCCATGTAAGTAGAAGGAGGCCTATTAGGGAAGGGAAGAGAATGGAGGAGGGAGGGTAACTTTGTGTGGTATCACAGATTAAACACAGGGCCTTCACATACTGAACTACATCCCAGTCCTCTTTATTTTTATTTTGAAACAATGTCTTGCTAAGTTACCAAGTTTCTCAGCCGGGGCTTGAATTTACAATCCTCCTGCCTCTGCCTCCCAGAGTGATGGAACAAGGCTGCAATTCTTGTTACCCTGGGACCTTGAGCCAGTTACTTAACCTCTTTAACTTGTTTCTTTATCTCTACAATGAGATGATAAGGGGTGCAGCTCAGTGGTAAAGTGTGTACCTAGTATGCCTAGGACCCTAGGTTTGATCCCCAGCATAGAAAAAAAAAAAAAAAAAGAAAGAAAATTATTAGGTTACAAAATAAATACCAGGTCCATGACCCTTCACATGTAACTGGATATTCATTATTATTTCCAGTAAGTCTGCCTAGGGTCAGCTGCTTCTTGCAACTCTCTCAAAATTCACATGTTATTATATCTTGTACAGAAAATACATCTGAACGTTCAAATTGGAATCCTCGGAACCCTGACATGCAATGAGTGTGGGAATTATCTCTGTGAAAGCGTTGTAGCATTTGTTACCGCTTCTGTAATAAAGGCGGATTTGATTGAGTTTAAAAACACTATCTCACCTGACCCCTGCACGTCATGTTTAATACTGACCAGGCAGGCACATTCTCACAACCATTGTGTTCATATAATAGACCGGACAATTCTATTTGGGCCAGGGATTCAATGGTCTCCTACAAACAGTCAGATCGTTTTGAATTGATGTCTGTTAAGGAAAAATGTTGTTTTCAAATTAATTAGTGTGTTTTAATCAACTTGGGCATGTTGTTAAATAAGTCATCTCTTACTGCACATTTCTTTGTAAATTAGATAAACTGAATTTCATAGATAGATAGATAGATAGATGTAAATTTTGAATTATACTTGCACCAAATGTTATTTTTCAAAAACATGTTTATTTTTATGTATTATTTAGGACAGGGTCTGTAGGATCTCACTACACAGATCAGACTCATACTGATCCTCCTGTCTTCAGCCTCCCAAGTGCTGAGATTACAGGTGTGCACCACCATATCCAGTCTCAGTCGCTGTCTCAGAGCAAGCTGTGCTGGGGGCGAGGCCAGCACAGCTTGCGGTGCTGGGGATCGAACCCTGGTCCGTGTGCTCTGCCTAAGCAGGTGCTTTAGTCCACTGAGCTATCTGGCCAGTTCCTTAAAAACACATTTTGGAAAAAAATAACACATTTTGGAGCTTTCAGAAAGCGATTGAAAAGTTATTGGCCTAAAAGCCAAAAAGGTACAACAGTTATTACTTGTTTTCTGGCTATATTTTCTTCTAGCCAATACACTTGTAAAAGAAGCTGAAAAGAAGTGCACATGCTGGATGGGAGCAAGATTGAGAGAACCTTTTTACCAAGATGGCGCCGAAGACGAGGAAGGAAGCCCGTGCTCCCCCCACAGCTGAAGCCAAAGCAACAGATTTGAAGGCCAAGAAGGCCGTGCTGAAGGGCATCCACAGCCACAGAAAGGAAATACGTATGTCACCTACCTTCCGCTGTCCCAAGACACTGTGACTCCGGAGGCAGCCCAAATACCCTTGAAAGAGCACCCCCAGGACAAACAAGCTTGACCACTATGCCATCATCAAGTTCTCCTTGACCACAGAGTCAGCCATGAAAAAGATCGAGGCCAATAACACACTTGTGTTCATTGTGGACATCAAAGCCAATAAGCACCAGATCAGACAAGCTATAAAGCAGCTCTGTGACATCGGTATTGCCACGGTCAATACCCTAATCAGGCCTGATGGAGAGAAGATGGCATATGTTCGACTGGCTCCCGATTATGATGCATTGGATGTTGCCAACAAAATTGGGATCATCTAAGCTGAGTCCAGCTGGCTGATTCTAAATATATACTTGTTTTCCCAGAAAAAAAGGAAGTACAAATGCTGCATATCCATCTAGTTTATTATAGAACATCTATTGTACACCTGGGATTGTTGTTGCATAAGGAATCAAGACTGAGTAAGATTAAGAGTTCATAGTGTACTGAAGAGATAAAGGTACCAGAATGTAATTTATATATGCTTAATAAGGCACTAATATCCAGAAAATCAAATCAAAAGAATTTTGGGACAAATTTAAAATCAGCATATACCCTACTCTATACTGGCTACTGAAGAATAAGGTATGATAAAGTTAAGTGAAATAAACTAGATATTCAAGTAGCTTAAATATCACGTGGTTTCTCATATAAAATGTAAGTAAAAACAGAGCAAAATAAAAGATAATAAATAGATTTTTCTCAAAGGGGAGGGAGATAAAGAGATGGAGGGAGAGGAAGGGGAAGAGATAAGGAATTGGAAAAAAAAGTAATTAGATGTGTTATGTACATGTAGTAACTCCACTCAAGGAATGCAAACATTATGTACTGCAGACAGGAAAAGAAAAGGAAGGACTCAGAGATGGGTGGAGGAAAGGAGGAGGGAAGGGAAGGGGGAAGAAAAAAAAAAGTTAAGGTGTGTTCCGTATGTGTACCAACTTTTCACAAGAAGTGTAAACATTATGTACTACACACATACTAATTAAACTAAAATAGGAGAAAAGAATAAGACATAAAACATTAAGAGCTTAGGAATACAAAACTGTATGTGAAATATCTGGAATAGGCATGTCTAAAGAGCCACAGAAACTAGGGTTGCCCATGGCTGAAGAGGGCTTGGGGCACAACTGCTAATGGGTCCAGTTTGTGTTTGGACTAAGGGAATGTTCCAAAATTGTTTGTGGTGATGGTAGTGTACTCAGTGAATACACAAGAACTGCATGGAACAGTTGGATGGGGCTGTAGTTCAGTGGTAGAATACTTAGCATGCATTAATGCCTTGAGTTTAGGCCTCACCACCAAAACCAAAAAGATTTTAAGAACTTAAACTTAGCCTCAAACTTCCATCTTCAACCTTCAGCCTCCCAAGTGCTGGAATTACAGGCATGCAGCCCCACACCCAGCTCAGAAAAGCAACTTTGCAAAGGTATAAAGAAGAGGAGAACCTCAAATCATTTAGGATGTCTGGATTCTCGGGTACATGCTGGAAAGCTGCAAGAGAGGTGGCTGGGACGAGCACAGGACAGGTAATGAAGAGAGTCCTGTGCGTGTCTGATGGTTTAGACTTTATCCAAATGAATGAAGTTTTTTTTTTTTTTTTAGCAGAGAATTGTATTTTTTGTGCTGGCCCCACCCCCAGGCGCACTGAGAAGGCAATTGAGACTGGGCAGGTGGTGTGTGCCTGTAATCCCAACACTTGGGAGGCTGTAAACAGGAGGATCACTATGAGTCTCATCTAGTAGCGAGACTCTGAACACCCTGTAGACCCTTCCCTAAAATAAAAAAGAGAATTATATTTTTATAAATAATTTATACATCAATATGTATATTTATAACTTTATTGTTCCGTGCAGATGTTGTGTATTCACTGAGTACACTACCATCACCACAAATAATTTTAGAACATTCCCTTAGTCCAAACACAAACTGGACCCATTAGCAGTCATGCCCCAACCCTCTTCAGCCATAGGCAACGCTAGTTTCTGTGTCTCTTTAGACATGCCTATTCCAGATATTTCACATAAACAGCATTATATAATATGTGGGCTTTTATGGATGCATTCCTTCACTTAATATGATGTTTTCCCCATTTATCCATGTGTGGCATGTGTATTTGTGGTAGTCAGCTTGGCACTTCTGTGACAACACATATGAAATAAACAATTTCAAGGAAAATACTTATTTTGGCTCATGTTTTCAGCAGTTTTGGTTCATGGTCCACTTGCTCTGTTGCCGTGGGCCTGCAGTGAAGAATAGCATGGTGGGGCCAGGGAGATGGCTCAGTAGAATAAGTGCTTGCCTAACAAGCACAAGGATCTGAGTTCAAGCCCTGGTTCCGCAAAAAAAAAAAAAAAAAAAGACTAGCATGGCGGCAAGAGCGTGTGGTGAGTCCATTTCCTCACGGTGCTGGGGGTGGGGTTCCCACCATCTCTCAGTAGTCCACTCAGTCACGAACCCATCATTAGACTGAGCCACTGAGGAGACCAAAGCCCCCTGGGCCGACGCACACACTTCCCGAAGCCCCTCTTTTGGAGGTTACTGAATTGGGGATCAAGGCTTCTGGGAGATATTCAAGATCCAAACCATGACATGCTGAATAATATTTCATTTACTTTAGTCCATTAATATTCCATTTATTATTGCTATAACAAATTAGCACAAACAAAAAATGTATTACCTTACAGTTCTGTAGGTCAGCAATCTGTTGTTGCTCTTAGCAGGCTAAAATCAAGGGCTACATTCCTTTTGGAATCTCAAGAGAGTAACTCATTTCCTTTTTTTTCTCCTTTTCTGAAGGTTGCCTGAATTCCTCGGCTAGTGGCCTCTTTCCTTTCAAAGCCAACAATAGAGGCTGAACACTTCTCATACTGCACCCCTTTGACATTACCATCCTCTGCACTCTTCTGCAAAGGCCTTTGTGATGATATTAGGGCCAAATTGGATAATCCAAAATAACCTATTTCAGGGTAAACTGATTAGCAATCTTAATTCTGTCTGTTATTCTCCTGTGCCATGGAATATAACATTTCACACTTCTAAGGGTAAAGATATAGACATTCTAAGATACAGACTTATCCACCATCCCTTGTAATGATACACCACATTATATTTACCATTCTATCAGCTGATAGATATTTGGGTTTTGTGTACTTTTGGTTATTACAAATAATGTTGCTATAAGCATGTGTATAGGTGTTTTAATGAACTCTCCATTTCTTACAGAGTAACCTAGGAGGGGGGTTGCTGGCTAGTAAGATTTAATTTTTAGAGAGATTTTTCTGCCTCAGTCTGACAATGCTTATGGATGATAAATACTGAGCATTAACGGTTTGAACAAAGAATAATTCATGAGTTGGGCATCAGGCAAAGTGGAAAGGAAGCTCCACTACATAGCAAGGGCAGAAGGCTTTTATAGCTGGACACAGAAATGAAGGCAAGAAATAGCCAGCCTGGTGATGGTGAGGCCTTTGCCTTATTGGACACAGTTTGACCCACCCAGCGATGGACACTGGCTGAAACTCAGCTGTTTGCGTTTGGCTGAAACTCAGGTATTTGTTACAAAAACACACATTTCAGCTGTTAAGTTTGCTTTTTGTGAGCCTTAAGTTATGCCCTTCCTTCTCTAAGTTTTATACTTTCTTCTCTAAGTTTTGTGTGTTAGGATGACTCTAGTCAACAAATACTTTTTCAAAATAACTAGGTTTTGAATGTTTAACTACAAAGAAATGATAAATGTTTGAACTAATAAATGTATTAATAACCCTGGTATGAACATTACACAGTGCTTACAGATTTTTTTTTCAATACCAGGGATCAAACTCAGGATCTTGCACTTGCCAGGCAGGCACTTAAGCCACTGAGCTACATCCCCAGCCCTAATGTTTACAGGTATTAAAGCAACACCTTGCATCCTACAAATTTGTACAATTATGTGTTAATTTAAATAAATAAATGGGGGGGCCGGGGAAATAGCTCAGTAGAATAAGTGCTTGACTGGTAAACGCAAGGGTCTGAGGTCAATCCCTAGTTCCGCAAATAATAATGATGATAATAATAATAATAATAAAGAGGGAAAATATACTATTAAAAAGGGGAATCTACAGTTGCTGTAACTCTTTAAAATATACCATGAAGTGGAGGTCAACTACCTATATATAATTCTTGACTATATATGACCTGCTGGTGAATTTATCAGAGAATTTCATGATTATAATTTATAAAGTAGTTGACACAAGATATTAAGATATATAGCTAAGCCAAACATGGTGGCACACACCTATAATCCCAGTACTCTAAGGCCTATGGCAGGAGGATCAGAATATCAAGCCCAGCTGAGCAACTTAACAAGGCCCAATCAAAACAAAAAATAAAAAGGGGTGGAGACATAGTTCAGTGCAAAGACTATGAGTTTAATCCCCAGTATCACCAAAAAAAGTATAGATATACAGATATGTCAATGCATGTATATCTCTATACTTCAGTAAAAAGTCAAATTGTTATATATATTGGAATCAACATAACATTGTTTTTTTTTAAATTTTTATTTTTATATTTTTTAATATATTTAGTACAGCGTCTCACTATACAGATTGGATCCATAGTGATCCTCCTGTTTTCAGCCCCCCAAATGCTGGGATTACAGGCATGCACCACCATACCCAGTCTCAAGAATATTTTTCATTTTAAGCTTTCATTCTGGTTTTTAAAAGCATTGATACCCTCTAGCTTCTAAAATGTTTTATATGTATATTACGCACAATTTATGAAAAATTAACTTTCTAAGTAATTGTATGGAGCTAGGAGCATGACAGGAAAGACAAATGCAAACTGATGTGAAAGTGAGTTACAGCACACCACTAGCCCATCGCTGTGAGTCAAAGTGCACAGCATAACGAAGTACTTGTAAATAAATGGGAATGTGGACGAAATCCTAATAAGTAAAATAATGAGAATACTGTTCAAACTAACTTCCTTTAAATGGCTTACTCTGGTTTCTCTTTAGATTATATAAACCTTTTGCTTTTTATAAATGGCTCAAATAATCCCAGATATGGCATTCTACTAATTTCTTTCTTCTTTTTTTTTTTTAAAGGTATGCCTTTTTTTTTTTTCAGAACTGGGGATTGAACTCAGGCCCTTGCACTTGCCAGGTAAGTGCTTATTCTACTGAGCCATCTCCCCGGCCCTCTTCTACTAATTTCAATCTTGATCCTTTCCAAATTTTACCAACTCAGCTAGGCATGATGGCGCATGCCTGTAATCCCAGCCCTTAGGTGGATGAGGTAGGAGGATCATTGTGAGTTCGAGACCAGCCTGAGCTATGAAGTGAGCTCAAGGCCAGCCTGAAATGCATGGTGAGGCCCTGTCTCCAAAAGACCAAAAAAAAAATTTTTTTTTTTACCAACTGTATCATGGATTGCTCCCTCAAAAAATGTAAGAGAGAAAAAGATCAGAAAACTACAGGAAGAAATAGAACAAAGAAGTGTGGAATCAGCTAATCAGCTATTGTATTCTGCTAAAGAATAAGAGACTGATGGTGAGTGTGGGCTGCCTGAATCCCAGGGACAGCGGTAGTACAGAGGCCTTGGGAGTAAGATTCCTGGCACACATGCGTCCCAAGAGATAGCACTGTTCAGACTTAATGTATTGCAGTCAATTTCCGCAAAATGGATTTCTTCTATTAATTTTCCTTGTAATTCTTTCTCTGGCTTTATCAAATGATAAGCATTATTAAAGTTCTGGTAATTATTTTATTATTTTTTGATAATTATTTTAATAAGATGAAGCTATCCTCAGATGGAAGAAAATGGAAAAGGAAGAATAAAGTGGCATATTAGAAGTCATCCCATGTTAAAAGAGAAAGATATCAAGATGTATCACAAACAGGTACAAACTCCTTATGATGAAAATGATCATTATGTATATCTAAATTATACTAATAAACTTAATTTTTAAACTGTAAAAAAATAGAGAAAGATGACTAGCAAAAAATTGATGATTATATTAAAGTGATTAGAATACTATATAAACTTTACTCAAATCAGGATATGTGACTCATCTATTCACTAATTCAAGATCAGATTTGTTTGCCTTTGGACGCAGAATTAATTCCATCTGTTTCAAAGAATCTTTGCCCATTTTATACCCTATTTTTATTTAGTTAACATAGAGTAGCCTTTTTTTTTTTTTTTTTGGTTTTATTTTTCCCCAAGAATTTTGGGTCAGAGCAATATAATATTTGAAGTGGTTTTTATGGGTTTCTCTGTTTGTTTTGCTATCTTATTGGAACAAGGTGTGTCCTTTGGTAGAATTTTGGGTTTCTGAAAAGAATATTTTTTCTTTTTTATGTCAACACAAATTTAAATAGATGGCCTTTCATTTTCCTCATTCTGTGGATGAAAAATATCCTACTGGAAACAGTTAAGAAACTGTTTGGACCCAAGTAATGTCACCATCCTCCTCAGCATTCCCTTTGCACTGCATTATTTTTTTTTTTTCATTTTTATGTATTTGGTATAGGTTCTCACTGTGCAGCTTGGACTTGTAGGGATCCTCCTGTTTTCAGCCTCCCCAGAGCCACTACACCTGGACTTGGTCCCCGGCTCAGCATGCCCCGCGGGCGGGGCCAGCGTGGCATGCAGGACCGGGGATTGAACTCTGGTCCCTGCACTTGCCAAAGCAGGTGCTCAGTCCGCTGAGCCATCTCACCAGCCCTACACTGCATTATTTTTGATGCAATAAGAAATGCAAGTCATTTTGTGCCTCATATTCATTTTGTCTGCCTCTTCATGGTGATCTCTAACAGACTTGTATATTTGACACTAAAAGAGTCATCGCCCCCCCCCACTTTTTTTTTTTTATACTGGGGATTGAACCCAGGGCTTCTGCGCTGAGCTTCATCCCCAGTCCTTTTTCAATTTTTTGATACAGGGTCTCACTACATTGCTGAGTTGTCCACATGGAACTCTAATTCATAATCCTCTCCCAGGTTTCCCTTGAACTTGAAGCAACCCTCCTGCCTCAGTCTCCCAAATCCCAGGATGACAGGTGTGCATCACCATGCCTGATTACAATCTTTATATTTTTTACTCTATGTGATGGTAGAAGATGGAGTGCAAAAATATTGGCTGGCAAGAAAGATCTGAAGCTGGAAATTCAGGAAGCAAGAACATGCCATAGAACACCCTACAAATGCTTACTGAACATTTTTTGTGTAGAGAATCCAGCCAACTATTAGAGAAGTTATGGAGGTACATAAAGTGTAGTTCTTACCATCAATGAACTTAACATTCAAATGGAAGAGACACAATCACATCACAAATCACAAGTTATTAAAAATATTTGAAAATTACTTTAATGATATATAAGGTGTCTTGTTTACACATACAAGAGGTAAAATTTGTTTATACTAAAATATAACCACTAGACATGTAAACTGAATTATTTGTAGTACACTTACTCAAGAATGCAATTATCTCTGCAATCCAGTTTAGAACATTTCCACTACTAAGAAAATTCTCCCAAGTGCTCCTTCGCAGTAAATCCCCAACACCTCTCCCTAGCCCCAGGCAACCATTGATCTGTTTTCACAGAACAGACCTGAGTCTACAACTAATTCCACCTCATTGGACCTTTCTGAGGGCTCTACACAGTGCTGGTGGTAACACAAACTATCCCAACCCCTGTGGTCATGACCCTGTAGGAATTTTTCCTCCTGCTGTTTTCCTTGGTTTTCTTCTTCAGCCTTGGTAATTTCTTTGCACTTACCCTAAAACTGGAGAGGATTTTTCTGCAAATCACCAAGAGAAGCCACTCTCTGCACAGATTTTTCTTCTGAGTCTCTGCCCATGGATTTCAGGTGCTTTGGCTTCTCCAGACTCTCAACTCTGTCTCCACAACCAGGACACTCCTGAGCTTTGCGCGAGCTGGGGTCCTTGCAGATCTCTTTTCTCACCCATTTTCTTACCTCATGGATCACTGTCTTGTTTCACCTATTGTCCAGTGTCTAAAAACCACTGCCTCATGTGTTTTATCCAGTTTTTTAGGTGTTTAAGGTGGAAAGTAAGTCTAGTAATTTCACCATGACTAAAAGTTCTAGTTGAGACGGTTTTTAAAAAAATATATTTAGTACAGGATCTACAGGGTCTCACTACACAGATCAAACTTGTAGTGATCCTTCTTGTTTTTCATCCTCTCACCACGCCCAGTCTCAGTCGCCCCTCTCAGCACACCCCAGGAATGGGGCTGGCAAAGCAGGCAGGGATTGAACCCCTGCCCCCTGTGTCTGCCCAAGCAGGCACTTTAATCCCCTGAGCTATCTGGCCAGCACTATATTACCTTGAACTTCACAAAGGATGGTGAGTGGTTCATTCATTTAAATTTTGAACTTGGGGAAGGAGTACTGAAGATTAACCTTGGGCCTCATACATGCTAAGTACATACTCCACCATAGAGCCCCACTACTAGCCCCAATATATTAGTTTTACATTTAAAAAACCTCTTACATGGTACAGCAAGTGGCTTTGAGAGGAGGACAATGGCAGTGAGGGAGCGGTGGGGTGCTGGTGGCACAACCAACGTCGCATTTGATGCACGAGTGCAGTGGGGACAGCCTTCCAGAGCTTTCTGTGATGCAGAGTCCACTACTGAACATGTGTGACCACTCATCCAGGCCACTGTTTTATATTTTTGTCATATTTCAAATGACATGTCTAGAATGATAGAATCACACATATATTCATCAGGATTTTATGGTTTCTAGTGACAGAAACTCTCACCCAAATTAGAGAAGGAAAAAAAGGAATTATGGCTAACTACATATTAAATCCAGCTGGGTATGGTGACATACACCTATAATCCCATCATTTAGGAGGCTAAGGCAGAAGGATTGCCACAAGGTTGAGGCCAGTTTGGGCTACACAGTGAGTTCAAGGCTATCCTGAACTACATAGTGAGACCCTGTCTCAAAAACAAACAACAAAACAAAAATGTGAAGTCTATATAAAGTCTAGTTTTCAGGTGTGGCTGGATATAAAGGGGCAAAGCATGTTATCATGTTTCTATTTTTCTCTCTCCAAATTTAGTTTCCTTTCTTTTATTTTATCTCTATTCTTAGACAGATTCTCTCACTTTTTAATAGCAAGATAGCTGCTTATGTTGCGTATTTCAAAGCATTCCAAGCAGTGTTCCCAAGACTGGCTTCGACCATCCTAGGTCATAGGTGTGTTCATAAGCACTTGGTAAAGGAACTGAGACTTCTGATTGACTTAGGCCAAGGTCATGTACTTTACCTTGGAGTGGGGGGCAGCTCCTCTCAGATCTTGTGGCCAACAATGGAAATCCAAGCTGGAAGATCCCTTCAGTCCAGAAGAATAGGAGACTAGCCTGTCTAGGCAACACAGCAAGATTCTGTGTGAAAAAACCCCAACATTCTTGCTATTATTAACCTTAGCTCATGGTATGACATGGGGAAGGGAGAGGATGGAAGGAGGAGAGGATTTTGTTTTTTAAAAAAGAAGCAACCCATGACATTTACTTGTATCTATTCTCTAAGATGACTGTAAACTGCATGAATTGCAAACATGTGCTAATAAGAATTTTTAAAAGATAGAATTGGTAGGAAAAAATCCCACAGCAACAACTACTACAAAAGAACTATAGGGCAGCCCATTCAGGACCACTACTGTTTCTCTGGAACCTTTCCTATTCTGCATTCCTTTTCTCAGTAAATTTTCCCTAGTCTTAAAAAAAGCAAAATTACAGTTTAACTATGACAGTCTCCATTATCCCCCCTCATACACACTTGCTCCAACAACTCTTGCTCTGATTATCTGAGAATCTGAGGTACATTGTGCAATGGAGTAGATGAAAAAATGATATAATCTGACAGCAAAAATCTTGGAAGGCCTCATAAAAAGGGAAGACTTTATCATCAAGATATAGGAGGAACAAACACACAAAGACCACAAACAGGAAAACGTAGAACAATAAATAGGTCAGTGAAAGGAAAAGGTCAAGGGTGAGACTACACAGAGGATGAAGAAATGTCAAGCAGGTCCTTGAGCCTCAGACTGAAAGGCTGGTTGATGAACATATGAACATATGAGGGCTCAGGTCTCTAAACTTTTTCTGTAGAACAAAAGAGCAAATATTTTAGGCTTTGTAGGCCAAGATGCAAAAATCAGTGATACTATGTAAGTACTTAACAGTGAGAGAAACAAATGTCCATACATTTTTATTGATAAAATTCTAAATGTATTAATAATAGTATAATTACTTTTGTAATACAGATCTTCCACATGAGCTCTTTTCCCCCAGCACTGGAATCCAAGAGCATCTTAGGCAAATGTTCTACCACTGAGCTTCACCCCTAGCCCATGAAGTTCTTTTTAGAGACTTATGTTTTACTTATTTGGGGTCCAAAGTTAGTATGCACCATCAACAAATGCATCATACCAGAAACTGTTTATCTATAAAAATTCTTAGGTGAAAGTTGTCAAAAAAAAAAAAAAAAGTATTGAATTTGACCCAAAGACTATAGTTTGCAGACCTTTGAACACTAGAGAATCTCATGTTTTAGAGAACGGGAGATCATTTGATCATAATGTTCATTATGTCAGAATGAGACAAACTGGAGCAGCATCGTAATCCCCCATACTTCATCTGAGGTTTCACTTTCCACAGCTCAGTACCTTGTGGTCAATCATAATCCAAAAGTATTAAATGGAAAGTTCCAAAAATAAATGATTCATAAGTTTTAAATTGCATGCCATTCTGAGTGGCATGAAAAAGGCTCACACTCTCTTGCCCTACCCTGCCAGGAATGTGAATCATCCCATGTTCCAGTGCATTCATATTGTATATGTTACTCCCCCACTAGACACTTAGTAGCCATCTTGATTTTCAGATGTTGAGCTGGACCTGATGGTGCATGCCTGTAATCCCAGCTTTTGGGAGGCTGAGGCAGGAGGATCATCATCATGAGTCTGAGGCCAGCCTGGGCTACATAAAGTTATAAGTTCAAGGCCAGCCTGTACCACATAGTGAGACCCTGTCTCAAAAAAAAATAAAAGATCAGGTGTACTGTTAAGGTAGAACTTATTGCAGAACTTATATCCAAGTAACCCTTATTTTGCTTAATAATACCCCCTAAAATGGGAGCGTAATGGATGAAAAAGAGAAGCCATAAAGAACTTCCCTTATGTGAAGGAATAAAAGAACCTGTAAAATATTTTGAAAGACAGAGATCACACTTTCCTAACATTACAGTATATTTTTATAATTATTCTACTTGCTTGTTTCTGTCGATCTCTTATGGTGCCCAATTTACGAATTAAACTTTATCACAGGCACATATGCATAGGAAAAAAACATAGTAAATATTGGGTTCAACACTGTCATTGATTTCCTGTTCCAGTTGGCTGTCTCAGACAGTATTCCTCACAGACAAGGGAGGACCAACGTACAGGATATGCTAGTGATAAGAAGTCTGAACTAGAACATCATGAGTTCTGGGAGTCATGCTCAGGAGAGCAGCTCAAGTGAAACAAGGAAGGATCTTGCGTCGGGGCAGCCTGGACACAGCAACAGTATCACCCAGATAGACACACGTGTGTACGGTGAGCATCTGGTCCCTTCTCAATACCTTCTTGACAGGGCAGCGACCTTTAAGCTTTACTTCAGGCACTTAAGAGCTTTTGAAAAGAAAAGAGAAATAACTTCTCTCTGAAGCTAGTTTTGCTGCTACTGTGAGTCATCATATCTTTGTGATCCATTGTTTGGTTATGCAATCATTCTAGCTGGATCAAATTCTCAGTTATCTAGTAGATAGCCTAATAATAGCTTCTAAGGCTCCATTAGATAGACACTGTATCTAAGTGAAACTTCTTTTCCAAAAAGTGGAAATTATGTGCTGTTAAAGTTTTGCCTTTAACATAAACCACAGAAATCTTAGTCTCCGAGGTGAATAAGTATGTGGGTATGCTCCAAGGACAAAAGGCTCTGGGCAACCGAAACTGGCTTACACAGTGGTCACAGATCCTGCGTGGACAGTCAGTGCTACTGGAGACAGATGGTGCTGAATATGGCAGTATGTATCAATGAAATTGTTGTCCACCTCCATTTCTACAGATTTACGCTTAAATTTTAGGGTATTGGGGAAATGATAAAAGGACATTAAAGATAAGTTGAGAGGTTAAGAACCCTAGAAATTAGTGATTTATTAGCAGCAGTAAATTTGCTCTTTCCACAAATGTTGGCACCCTCAAGCCAGGTACTTACTGTTTTCAGGCAAATGGTGCAGCAGCACATTTGCACTTCCAAGGCATTTGCATGGCCTTGCGTAGTTAAAATTTTAACCTAGGCGCCTGTCCTAGTCTCACCTCCCAGGCACAGTCTGTAGAGTGGCAATTTTGGTGATAAGTAGATACTAGTAGGAGAAAAACATGTTGAGGCTAAGGGTCACCTATGAGTTCTAGGTCAGCCTGGGCTCCCTAAGCGAGTTCAAGGTCAGCCTGAGCTCAACAGTGAGACCCTGTCTCAAGCAAATAAACAAAAACTTCTACAAAAAGACATCATGTATAATCTTGGGCAAACTCATAAAACGTCACCCTGTGAGCCCTATTTAGGACAAATATTAGAATGGCCTCAGAAATATGCTACATTGATTTAAATCCTCTGTGGTATAGACTATAACAATGAATCATTCAAAACATTTTATTACATATAAAGACTGAGTTATTACATGGATATGTGAATCTTATTTCTATACATCAAATCATATTTGATATATTATCTTCCTCCAGAAAGCTACAAGAAGGTACAGGCATGAGGTTATTCTATTTCCTACTAAGTATTGTTTACAGTGAAGAAAAACAAGTATATTTCTTAAGGAGCAAGTGTAAGTGCTATTTGTCAAGAGAGACAAACAGCCATGGACTGCTGCCACGGAAACAGCCTGGAGTCCTAGCAGCAAGTATATTCATTTTCCTGGCCTTCCCTGTGGAGCCTGTCAACATAGGTAAAGGATTTATTCATGGAACGTGAGTGATAGCCTTTGTGCTCCAGAATAAAGCTACGCCAAGGTATGTAAATCTGCAGTAAAGGAGAAAGAAAAGTATACTGCCAAGCAATTAGTGGTTTAGAAGCCAAAGGATAGTGATGTCGGAGTTAAATTTATTCGTATCTATTCTTCACCCAGATATGCTAGCTAGAAACAGGTCTCTTTCTATATTTGTTGGCTCTCCTAAAAGAGGGATAAAAACATTTAGTGGGAATATCTCGGGTCCATGTGCCCTTTTTGGATTAAAAAGGGCAGTATTTCCCCAAAATTTCACTTGACCTCTGCCCCTACGCTATGCGCAAAACTATGAGGAAGAAGGCGAGAGACGTTTCTATAGTAATTTGAATGTTCTGCTTTCCTTTTTCACTTATTATTTTAATCCCTAAATTCTGTGAGAATTGAGATTGTTTTTCCGTTTTTGCTTTGCTTTGTTTGCTTTGCTTTGCTTTGGTTTGGTTGCAGAGCTAGAGCTCCAGCCCAGGACCTTACACATGCAAGGCAAGTGCTCTACCACTGAGGAGTATATTCCCAACCCAAGAATATTTTTGATCTGGAAAATGTTCAAAATATCTTATGAGGTCTATAGAAAAATCTCAAATTATGGGAACCCAGTTTGAGAAAGCAAACATTCTAGCACAATTTGTAATGGCTAGATCTTAGAAACAGCCCAAATGCCCATCAGCTGAGAAATGGATTTTTTAAAAAAAGGTTTTTTTTTTTAAATACAATGGAGTACTACTCAGCCATAAAGAAGGATACAATGGAGACTTTTATAGGTAAATGGGTGCAACTTGAGACCATACTCATAAGGGAAATAAGCCAGGTGCACACACTCAAACATCATAGTGTCTCCTTAGTATGACAAGCTGAAAGAGTAAATAAGATCTAAAATGTACAATAGATGTTGTGAAATGGGAAGAAACTATTCAAAAAGAAAGAGAAACTGCAATGGGGGAAAGGAGAAGAAGGAAAGGAAAGCAAAAAAAAAAAGTTAAAAAAGATAGTTACGATAATTATAATACTAATTTATCTTAATTCATTGAAAAGAAAGATTTTGGCTAATACTGTTCAGACAATTAAATGCTGATATCTCGTACTCTGAGTAACTAATTTAAAGACAACAATACACAATGTAGTAACCATTGTTACCCTCCTATTATCTTGTTTTGAAATTTTATTTTTTCTCTTTAAAATAAAACATTTTAATAAAAAAAAAAATAATAATCCGGGCCAAGGAGATAGCTCAGCAGGCTAAGTGCCTGCCTGGCAAGCGCAGGGACTGGGATTTGATCCCCAGTACCACACGCCATGTGCCCCGCCCCCACCCCGGTGCACTGAGCTGGTGACACCGGGAATGATTGCGCACGCCTGTAATCCTAGCCCAAGGGAGGCTGAAAACAGGAGGATCACCACCAGTCCAAGCTGAATAGTGAGACCCTGGACCAAATACGTATTTAAACGACAAATAATCAACTTGAAAAGTAAAAACAAGCATCCTACACTGTGGCGTAGCACACACAGAAAACCTTCCGAGTCCAGGGTGTAAAGTTGATAGGCGCCGCGCCCCAGCCCTGCCTTTACTACCCTCTATGCTTCTCTTTCTCCGTTGTTCACACTTATTTAACATATGACAGGAATTATTCTAAGCATAGTGGATCCCTATTTTTTCTCTCCAGTTCTAAAGATGCACAAAAATAGCAGGCACCCACAGGCAAATGCTGAATTTTAATTCAAGGATAAGTTCAAAATTAGACCAGAATGTCCTTGGAGAGCTACATGAATTGGGAATTTCTGTGTTGCCATTTAGGGGGGTTGAAAGTTATGTGTAACTTTCCAAAGCATTCTTAACATAATTTATTCTAAAAGATTTCTCCTGAGATAATCTACCTTTAAAGTAAGAAAGTCTATTGAGAATAAATATTTTTCCTGCTCTGTATATAGATATATTTATATTCACTCGCATATACAGTATGTAATTTTTATTATTTGCTGTCATAACTTAGTCACATAAACACATAAAGAATTTTTTTGAAAGTTTTTCATAAGTAAATCATCAAAAGACTCCCCAAAACCACTTTAATAATGAATGTCAGCTTAGTCTAGTTTCTAAAGGAAATTTATGCTTTCATTTTGCCTCAAAATAATGATATATAAGTTGTTTTATAGTAAATTATTACTTCAAACCTAATAAGAGTAAGAAAACAAATTATGAAGTGAATTTAAAAGTTCAAATTTTGCCTGGAAAATGTTTTTGGCAACTCAGGAGATAACTGCCTCTAATGAAGAATACACTGAGCAGCTCCTATTTCTACCACTCAAGTTTTTGGAATGAGGTAGTACATAGAAGAAAATTATGTCCTACCCTTAATTTGATGATCAGTCGGCCAATTTAGAGATTAAAACTAAATGAATTATATTTCAGATAATTATCTTTAATTATTAAGTAAAAATACAAATAGATGGGATACTTTTTATTAAGACAAGGAAGAAAAGATGCTGCAGGACTGTGTGATGCAGGTTTCAGCCAAGTATAACAAGCAACAGGAAAAATGTTGTAAAAAGTGAAAGTTGGGCATGCGGATATTGTTAGCAGCTTAAACGTCCAAACGTACCTCGTACTTTAAGCAATTCTTTTAATTAAATATGAACAGAAAACTCAGTAGTTACATCAACTTCTATTTTAATAACAGGTTTAATGCCAATTACTAATGTCCTAGTAAGGATGTAGCTACAGTTCTCCTTAGGAAAAAAAAAGTTCTTTTTCAGTAGTTGGTTCCGAAATATATATATTTCTAAAAATAAAATCTAAGAATTTTTTGTTATTGTTTTTTGTGGGGAATTTTTTTGTACCATGAATCAAACTCAGGACTGCATGCCTGCTAGGCAGGCACTGTGTCATTGAGTTATATCCCCCGCCCCAATTTTGTGAATTTTGACTTCTAATATGCTTGTTGAAAATTCATGTAATTTTCTGAAGGACAGTTCTCCAGAAATTTAAACAAAGTGTTTTAGAGTTCTGCTAAAGATTTCCTAAGAGCTCTCATCTCACTTGCTTCCATTTTACTTCTGCTTCTCTGTGGTCACTACTTCTGTGCAGGAAGCAATTTTGCAAGCATTTCTATGGCTGTGAGCCATGCATGAGTCAAGTAGATTGCCTTAAAAAAAAAAACTCACTTTCCAGTTTACAGAACACACTAATCCCTTCTCTTGCACTACATCAAAGTTTATTCTGTTCTTTTGAGGAAGAATACATTAGACCAAAAGAAGAGGGACGGGCATCTCAGTGAAATCAGGGTAAAAAAAAAACATTAAAATCTTCTCTCCTCTCCTTTAAAAATGATATAGGAACACCTCCTGGTGTGTATCTGAAAGGCACATGCAAGGCTCAATAATCGCTGAGCGATCTCTAGTAACAGGGCCAGGCAGATCCATTCCTCTAGTCCCTTCTTTCTCCAGATTTGTTTGTTTTGGATTGATTTAGCTACTTTGCTCATCAAAAGTATAAGTAACTTCCTATAAGAAATTCCCTTTCTTTTCTTTTCTTTCTTTTTCAGAACCGGGGTTTGAACTCAGATCCTTGCACTTGCCAGGGAAGTGCTTATTCTACTGAGCCATCTCCCGGCCCCTAGAAATTCCCTTTTCACAGGTAGAGTCTTTATAGAAGAGAAAGTTGGTCATAAAAACACAGTGCCGCTGTAAGCCAGTATTTAAGTAAGCTAAGCATAATGGACTAATAAAAACAGAAACAAAGACAATACAAAAACAGGAGGTAAAACAAAAATATTTTTAATTGCTTTTGGGGGCAGCAGTTTCGCCTTCCTTCCTCTTCTTTCTTCCTTCCCTCTGCCCTTCATTCCCATGTGTTGATGAAGCTAATATTAGCATTAGCTTGCCTTCCCTGTGCACAGAGCAGATGGCAAGACCGTTTGTGATGAGAATGGAGCTAAGAGAGGCCTGAAAAAAATTCACCTGGAATTTCTGCTTTATTTGTTTGCATCATAAGAACCTACCTGGCCTACCTTAATAAAATCATTGAATTTTATTCTACATAAATAGCCTATATTGGACCTTTAGGAATTGATGTTGGCCTAGCAGGGACTGGGCCATGTTTAACTCATCATTTTGTAGCCAAAAATCTAGCAAAGCAGACACAGAATAGGCACTCCACAAATATTAGGGAACACAGTGATTTGGTTTTTTAAACATTTATAAATGCAAATGAATAGAGAAAATAGCATTGAAAAACACACTATAAATATTGGCCCTAACCCAAACATACATTTTCTTTATCTTTGCATTTCTACCCTTGTGTTTACTCAAGTAGAATTTCTTCCTTCTCTCTCTCTCTCTCTCTCTCTCTCTCTCTCTCTCTCTCTCTCTCTCTGTCTCTCTCTGTGGAGATTGGAACCAGGGTCTTTGTGCAAAGCAACATTTCTATCCCTCTTTAAATTCTTTTTTACAAAAATGGATTTAGTACAGTGCCTACATTGGCTCACTACACAGATCCGACTCCTAGTGATCCTCCTGTTTTCAGCCTCCCAAGCACTGGGATTACAGGTGTGTGCCACCACGCTCAGTCTCCCCTCTTTAAATTCTGAGACAAGGTCACACTCAATTGCCCAGGCTGAGCTTGAACTTACTATCCTCCTGCCTCAACCTCCCAGAATGCTGGCAATGCAGGCATGTGACATTAAGTCTGATAAAGAATTTTTTAATGGTAAAGAATTTTTAAAGCCAGCCTCTTACAATCTCCTACTTTAGATTTCTACTTAACCCTGATATTCTAGAGGGAGCAATAATATTCCCATGATGCTTCAAAAGATTCCTCTTCAGTTGTTTCTTCCTATACTCAGTGTACATCTTGTACAGACTACCCCATGTGATGTTATGGTGACCTTTTGGCCTAAAGGAATGTCTTTGCCCTACATTATAAATTGCTTGAAAATATATGGGTATGATGGTTAATTTTATATGTCAGTTTGACTTGGCCTTGAGTGCTTAAAGAGCTGCTCAAACATTATTTTTATAAAGGTGTTATAATTAAGACATGATCTAATTGTATCTCCCCAAACATTCCTCCCCAATAATGCTATTGGAAGGTGGTGAAACTTTTAAGAGATGGGGCCTGAGAGGCCCTTAGGATACGAGAGGCAAGAGAGAGTTCTGCTGCTCCTTGAGTTCATGTGAGAGGATTGTAATAAAAGGAGAAAGCCTTTGCCACAGAGCCTGTGCCAGGCCATTTGGACTTTAAACGTACAAAGTTGTGAGCTGAATAAACTTCTCCTTCTTCAAAGGAGAGAGTACCTGGCTAAGTACACTGTGTCACGTACTTTGTGATAATGATCAAAGCTGATTGGGTATTCTGGAGCAGATTAGTAGGCAGACTGATAAAACAATGGTTCCCTACAGTATTAAGTGTGTGTGTTGGTGTAGGTGGGCACCATTAAATTCACTGAAGACCTAAATAAAACAGAATAGAGGGGCAAGATTTAATTCTGACTGTACCTGACTGCTTGAGCCAGGACACTTACCTACTTCTCT
>NW_004524651.1:3426330-3427965 GCF_000260255.1 Octodon degus
CAGTTACTCATGAAGCTGAGACAGGAAGATCATTTGAGCCCAGGAGTTCAAGGCCATGCTGGGCAATATACTGAAACTCATTTTAAAAAAATGATAAAGCTACAATAATTAGGACAGTTTGGTAATGGATGAAGAAGAGATAAATAGCCCATAAATAATGACCATAAATATAATCAGCTGATTTTTGACAAAGGCAATTCAATAAAGAAAAGATAGTTGCTGGACATGGTGGAACATATCTATAATCCCAGCTACTTGTAATCCCTAGAATTACAAGTTCCAGGCCAGCCTAGGCAACTCAGTAAGGCTTTGCCTGAACAAAAATATAAAAAGGCTAGGGATGTAGCTCATCACTCCCTGGTTGAATACCCAGGACCACAAAAGAAAAAAAAAAAAAAGGAAGGATAGAAAGAAGGAAGGGAAGAAGGGAGAAAGGAGGAAAGAAGGAAAGAGAAAAGCCGCAAGGAGGAAGAAAGGGTGGGAGGGAGGAAGGGAGGTCTCTATAACAAATGCTCCTAAAATAACTGAAGAGCCACTTATAGGGTCAGGGAGAAAGAATCCAGAGATCCTACACTTTTCAAGTTTTCCTAAACTTGACTCAAAGTGAGTCAAAAACATAAGTACAAAATGCTGAAGGTATAAAAATCTTAGAAAAGGAAAATAATCTAAGTGAACGTGGATATGGTGAAGACTTCATAGACATATCAAAAACACAACCAAGAAAAGAAAGAACTGCTATGACAGACTACTAAAATTAAAGTTGTCTGCTCTGTGAAAGACACTGTTAAGTGAATAAGAAGAGAAGCCATGGATTGGAAGAAAACTCTACAAAATGGATATTCAGTAAAGAACTGGGATACAACATATTCAAAGAATTTTTTAAAATAATGAGGGGCCAGGGAGATAGCTCAGTGGAATAAGTGCTTCCTTGGCAAACGCAAGGGCCTAAATTTGATCCCTGGTTCTGCCAAAAAACAAAACAAACAAAAAATAAAATAAGAATACAACCTAATTTAAAAAGGAGAAGGGCTGGCCAGATAGCTCAGCAGACTAAAGCACCTGCTTAGATAGAGCACAGTGGCCAGAGTTCGATCCCCAGCGTGCTGTGCTGACCCCGCCCCCACGGCACACTGAGACAGCTATTCAGACTGGGCATGGTGCCACATGCCTGTAATCCCAGTGCTTGGGAGGCTGCAAATAGGAGAATCACTGTGAGTCCAATCTACGTAGTGAGACCCTGGAGACCCTGTCCTACATACATTTTTTAAAAAATGAGAAGAGCTGGCAAGATAGCTCAGCAGACTAAGAACCTGCTTAAGCAAACATAAGGACCAGGTTTGATCCCCAGCATCCCATATTGCACCGGCCCTGCTGAGCAGGCCACTGAGACAGGGCATGGTGACGCACATTTATAATCCCAGTGCTGGGGAGGCTGAAAACAGGAGGGTCACTACAAGTCCTAGGTGCATAGTGAGACTCTGTACCAAACATAAATAAATAAATAAATAAATAAGAGAAAAACTCTAAAAAACACACTTCACCAAAGAAGACATACAAATGTAAAAATAAGCTTATGAAAATATGCCCAACCTGTTATTAGGGAACTGATAATTAAAATACTAGTGTGGCACCACT
>NW_004524651.1:3429060-3432939 GCF_000260255.1 Octodon degus
GGGAAACTCAGGCAGGAAGATCACTGAGAATTCAAAGCCAGCATAGAGTTGCATAGTAAATTCAAGGCCTGAGCTGCATAGACAGACACTGTCTCAAAGAAAAAAGAAAGAAAGAACAAACGAAAGCAAGCAAGCAAGTCTATATGATATAGTTTTTATATTTATATTTTTCTTGTTTATCCATATAAATACAAGAATCAGCTTGTCAATTTCTACAAAATACTTTGATGAGATTTTCATTGGGATTACATTAAAATAGTGATCAATTTAGGGAGAACTGACATCTCAAATATCCTGAGTATATGGCATATTATTAAATGGTGTATTATTGAATGCCTATAATCCTGGCACTTGGGAGACTAAGGCAGAAGGGTTGGAAATATGAGGCCATCTCAAGCAACAAAGTGAAACTCCAAAGAAATTAAGACTCAAAAAGGATATTCTCCATGTAGCCTTTCTGCCAAATCTCACCAAAGATGCCGTTTCTCTCTGTAGCTGCAAGAGCTGTTTTCTGGTTTGTGACTTTTTTGTTACGCTTATACCAGGGAAATAGCAGCCATGAATAGGTAGTGAGGGGATACTATTTCCTCCCAGTTATACAACAAGCCATTCTGGCTTAGGTTGTCTTGCTAAGACTAAAAACAATCTGACAAAATTCTCCACTATTCTGAGATCCAGAAATAAATATCAAGTAGATGGTGGCTCCCTCAGGAATTTAGGATGGCATTTATGGAGTGGGAATGTGTGTATTCTGGCATTGAGGGGGTCACTGTAATGCTCAGTTCCACTGATGTTTGTTGGGAAAATATGTTTTGAGGAATTACAAAAAGGAAACAAGTTAGAGGTCCCAAAATACAGGGGAAAACACAACAACAGAGGGCTCCATGTAGGGTCTTGAACTTCATTATACCTAGCAGTTCTACTAATGACCATAAAAAACTTTCTAAAACTTTTCTCATTTCATTATTGCCTTGTATTTAGAGGTTTTGTTCTTTAGTCACTACACAGTCCCCAACTTGTTCTAATAGTTCTGTTTTTAGAAACAGAAAACTACTGAATTTCCTGACTAAATTAGATTAAAACATGTGATTGGGGAATGTGAGATGGAGTAATTCCAGATCATGAATCTAGAGAACTGACATTGAAGGAGATTTGGGTATTATTATGCATAAAGACATGACATAATTATAAATGGGTAGCCCATCAAAAGATACAATCATAGTAAATGTATGCATATAAATAAAGAGCTTCAAAATATCTGAAAAATATGAATAGAGAAATTCACATATACACATAAGACATTAAAACTTCTTTCTCAGAGTCTGGTGTGGTGGACAGGCACCTGTACGCCCAGTGCTCTGGAGACTCAGGCAGAGTGGGTTTGAGTTTGAGGCAACTGTAGACTATATAGGAAGTTCAAGGCCAGCCTGAACTGCACAGAAAGACCGTGTCTCAAAAAATCAAGCCAAACCAAGCCAAACCAAACCAACCAAAACCAAATCAAACCAAACAACTTAGTATGGTGTGAAAGAATAGCACTAAAATAGGTGTGGTGGCACATATCGGTAATCCCAGTGCTCTGGGGGTTGAGGCAAACTAATTGCCATGAGCCAGTCTGGGAATGGGATACTGGCTATATTGGCCATATCCAAGGAAGAGGATATTGGCTTAATATTTAAAACTGAATGGAATTTATCATATAAATGGAATAGAAAATAAATAACCATATGACAATCTCAATAGAAGCTGGAAAGCATCCATACTTAAATTCTAAAAAGCTTATCAAACCAAGAACAGAAAGAAACTTTTCTGTTTCGATAAGAGGTCATAGTAGCTAATACAACGTTGAGAGATTGAATGCATGTCCTTAAGGTCAGAAATAAAGGACCTCCACTCTCACTGCTCCTGCTCAACACTGTACTGGAAGGCAAAGACAAAGACATAATTAGAGATTAAAAATAAAAAGCCCTGGTGAGATTCCATCATGCACTGCTGTTCTTCAGGGAAGTGGCTCTTCATCCCCTCCATCTTCTCTCTGACCTAAGTGTTTGAAGCACCAACCCATGAAAGACTAAGTGCACACAGGCAACAGCACCAGGAGGCCCCAGAAGTATCTTCTTAACTGTGAACTAAAGCCCTATAAAGATTATTACTTCAGGGCTGTAGATGTGGCTCAGTGGTAGAGCTCTTGCCTTGGATGCACAAGGCCCTGGGTTTGATTCCCCAGCAACACACACACACACACACACACACACACACACACACACACACACACGATTATTACTTTAAGATGAACAGTAACAGAAATGAGCACCAGTTATGTCTGAGAATGGTCAGGTCAGCTTAGGGAGCTGGTGCAATGCATGCACTGCACACTGTAGAAGCGGAGGCAACGGACAGCACTTAGATGTAAAGTCAGGAGAGGAAAAGGAGAAGGACATTAAAATCTTAGCATATCTGGGAAGAGATCTGACACTAAAAGGGTAGCAAATTTTCACAAAAAAAAGTAAAATTTGCTGCTGCTGCTGCTGGCAAGATGAGGAGGAGGAGGAAACAAGTAAAACTAACATGGACATCTACATAAGTAACTCTGCAAAAATCACACAAAAATCAGCCCAGAGCTGGGACAAGCAGAGAACTCAATGGTAGGGAATTTGCTTAGCACATGAAATGCCTTGGATTTGACCCCTGGCACTGAAAAACAAAAAAAGCCAAACCAGAATGGAAAAGACTCAGAGCCATCAATATCATGATCAAATAGTCACGTATCAAGGAGAGACAAACACAGCCCATACTGAGTATCAATGATCCAGAACTCTTTTGTTTCAGCTTCAAGCCCCTTTCCTGACTTGCCACCAACCCCTCTTGCAGGCTTAGCAGGAATCTCTGTTGATTTCCTAAGGCATCTGATGTGATTCCGTGCACTTTACATTGTTTTGCATTATTTGTTTCTATTCCTGATCTCTTTGACCATGTTTTAGGGTTTTTTGTTTGTTTGTTTTTGTGCAGGGTCTTACTACACAGCCCAGACTCATGGCGATCCTCCTGACTTCTGCCTCCTTTAGTGCTGGGATTACAGGCACGCACCACCACACCTGGACTCCATCACCGGCTCAGTGCACCCATGGGCAGGGCCAGCACGGCATGCAGAGCCAGGGATTGAACCCTGGCCCCTACACTTACCTAAGCAAGTGCTTAGTCCACTAAGCTATACTGCTGGCCCTCTTTGACCATCTTTTTTAAAAAATTAACTTCATTGAAAATCAATAATTACATATCACTTTAAAAATTGTAGGGGGGGCTGGGGAGATAGCTCAGTAGAATAAGTGCTTCCCTGGCAAGCACAAGGGCCTCAGTTCAATCCCCAGTTCCGAAAAAAAATAAATAAAAATTGTAGGGCCGGGGAGATGGCTCAGTGAAATAAGTGCTTCCCTGGCAAGCGCAAGGGCCTGAGTTTAATCCCCGGTTCTGCCAAAAAAAAAAAAAAAATTGTAGACAAATATTAAAATGTGAAAGATATAAGATGTAGAAGAGTGATTTTTAGAGAAATATTTCTGAAATGAATACATCACATGAGATTAATAGATTGCACACTATAAATAATTTACAAGCTTAAGTGAATATGACAATAAAAACTGTCCAAAATAAAAATGAAGAAGAAAGAAATCACAAGTCATATAATAGTTCACTATGTATCAAAATCATGAAACTTATACTTCATATAATTAGAATTTTCAAAGTAGAAAGGAGTAGGCAATAAATATTTAAAGATTTAAAATTTCTGAATTTAGTTGAACTTATAACACCACATTTCCAAGAAAAATGAACCTTTTGCACAAAAATTTTGAATAAAATCATACCAAGATACATAAAAATGAA
>NW_004524651.1:3433039-3439913 GCF_000260255.1 Octodon degus
ATTGAAAATCAGTAATTACATAGCATATTAAAATTGTAGACAAACATTGAAATGTGAAATATATAAGATGTAGAAGAGTGATTTTTAGAGAAATATTTCTGAAATGAATACATCACATGAGATTAATAGATGGCACATTGTAAATAAATTATTTACAAGCTTAAATGAATATAACAATAAAAACTGTCCAAAATAAAAATGAAGAAAGAAATCACAGATCAGTCATGTAATAGTTCACTCTGTGTCAAAATCAAGAAACTTATATTCATAGAATTCTCAAAGTAGAAAGGGGTAGGTAATAAAGATTTAAAATTTCTGAATTTATTTGACTTATAATACCACATTTCCAAGAAAAATGAACCTTTTGCACAAGAAATTTGAATAAAATCATACCAAGATACACAAAAATGAAATTGTCCAAAACTTATTGTAAAGAAAAAAATCATTAAAGCATATACATAAAAATATTAGCTATGAACAAAATTAAATATCATCTTATTCCACATTAGAAAGAAAAGAAAAAAAAAGACCAAGTGTATAAGAAACTAGACTAATTAAAGGACTGAAAGAAAAAAAAATCTGTCCTCTCTGAATTTTATACTTAACAAACATACCTTTGAAAACTAAAAGTAAAATATTTTCAGTTATGTAAACTCAAAATATTCTAATACCTCCAGATGTAGCATATAGGAAATAACAAAGAGCATAATTCAAAAGACAAGAGAAGTACAGTGTGCTCCTGGATGAATAATAAAGAGCTCTCAAAATGATAGTTATGCAGAACTATATAAACTATATTAGATGAACCCTTATTGACCATGTTTTAATCATACCTTCTTAGTTGCCCCATTAATATTTTAATGAATCAAAAATAAATAATTCCCTATAGGCTGGCAGCATAATTACCTAAATAGAAAACCCTAAAGAATGAAAAAATAGCTACTAAGACAACTTAGTAAAATCAATATAGTTCATGATCAGTATATAATCAGTTGGATATTTATAAAGTAGCAACAAAGCTAAAAACTGAATTTGAAAAGAATATACATACTACTGTATTGATAATAGTATAAAAATGAAATATTTAAGTATAATCTAACAAAATATATGCTAAAAGTTCTTAAAAAAAATAAAAATTGTAGGGCCGGGGAGATAGATAGGGGTGTGAAGCTAGCTCAGTGATCTAAGCACCTGCCTAGGCAAGTGCAAGGACCCGGGTTCAATCCCTGGTACTGCATGCTGTGCCAACCCAGGAACCCCAGGTCTGTCAAGCTGGCCACCAAGACCAGGAGTGATGGCACACACCTGTAATCCTAGCGCTTGGGAGGCTGAAAATAGGATCACTACGAGTCCAATCTGTGTAGTGAGACCCTGTAGACCCTGTACTAAATTTAAAAAAAAAAAAAAAGAAAAGAAAAGCTAGTTGTGGTGGCACATGCCTGTAATCCCAGCACTTGGGAGGTTGAGGCAGGAGGTCTGTTGAAAGTTCAAGACCAGTGTGGACTACAAAGTGAGCTCAAGGCTACCCTGAACCGTGTAGCAAGACCCTGTCTTAAAAAAACAAACAAAAAATATCATTTTTGCTTCATGAATTTAAAAACCACATTATTAGGTACATAGCCACTTAAGATTATTTTGTCTCCTTGGTTAATTGACCATTTATAAATCTGTACTGTTCTCTTTTATCTCTAATATTACATGTTTTTAAAGTTGATTTTGTTATTAAAATAGCCTCTGAATTTTTAACTTTTGGTTATTGTTTACATGGTATATCTTTTCTGTGTTTCTACTTTTAACCTAAATCCTGATGACGATGATGATGATGATGATGATGATGATGATGATGATGATGATGACGATGATAGAGAGAGAGCACGTTGAATAGCCCAGGCTGGCCTTGAAATTCACTATGCAGGCCATTGTGGCCTTGAACTCAGCATTCCTGCCTCGGCCTCCTGAATTCTGGGATTACAGGCATGACCAGTTCTGTCCCTATATTTAACCTGAGTATCTTCAGGCCATAATGTAGATGTTTTTAAAGCCCAATACAAAAGTATAGTCTCTTTCTATATATACTATCTGCTTTTTTGTTCCCTGTTCTCTTTCCTTTTCTCTGCTCTTTTGGCTTGTTTGAATACTTTGAGTATTTCACTCTATTTTACCTATATCTTTCTGGCTGTGTGTCTGTTTCACTCTCTTTTTGGTTGTTCTGGGACAGGGTTTCTCAGTCTCAATAATATAGATATTTTGAACCAGACAATTCTGTGTTGTTACATGCAATATAAGATGTTTAGCAACCTTCTTGACTTCTACCCACTACATGTCAGTCACATCCAATTATAATAGTAATATCGTCTCCAGACACTACCAAATCACTTTGAGTTGAGAACTGTTGCTCTAAGTAGTACAATAGAAACACCTAGTATCTCAGAATCTACTTAATGTTTTGCTGTTTAAGTAAATGACCTGCAACTATGAAGGTCCCCTGCTCCCTCCTTGTGTTATAATTGGTACTAAATCTACTTGCTTTAAAAATCAGTCCATGTCAATTTCCTTTTTTCAGCAAGTATATGTTTTAAATAAGAAAAAGAAAAAAAGTCTTTTATATTTACCCAGAAAGTTACTTTTTTTTGAAGGGGGTCTTATTTCATTCCTAAAATTTGAGATTTTACCTCGTATTTTTTTCCTTTAGTCTGAAGAAACTTCTTAGGCATTTCTTTTTGTTAGTCATGGGTTTAGTTTTCCTTCATCTGAGAATTTATTTCTTCCTCATTCCTCATTTGTTTTTGTTTCTGCTAGACAAGGAATGCTGGGTTGATATTTCTTTTATCACGTTAAAGATGTTATTCCACCGTCTTCTGGCCTCCCTGCCTCTGATGAGAAGTCTATCCTCAGTGTTAACATCACTGTTTTCCTATATATGTGTCATACTTCCTTAGTTGCTTTTATCTTTCATTACATTTGTTTTCAGTAGTTTGATTATATTTGGGTGTACTTTTCTTTGAATTTCTTTCATGGTCACTGAATTGCTTGCTTGCTTGCTCTTTCTTTTCCTTCCTTCCTTTCTTTCTTTCTTTCTTTCTTTCTTTCTTTCTTTCTTTCTTTCTTTCTTTCTTTCTTTCTTTCTTTCTTTTGTATTTAGCACAGGGTCTACAGGGTTTCACTACACAGATCGGACTTTTAGTGATCCTCCTGTTTTCAGCCTCCCAAAAACTGGGATTACAGGCTTGTGCCACCACATCCAGCCTCAGTCAGGGCTGAGCCAGCACGGCACGCTGGTGATTGAATCCTGGTTCCTGTGTTCTGCCTAAGCAGGCGCTTTAGTCCGCCTGAATTTCTTGAATCTGTAAATATCTTTCACCAAATTTAGGAAAACTTCAGTCATTATCTTCAAATATTTTTATTACTAACTTCTTTACAGAACTCCAATGCTATAAATGCTGAATTTTGATATAATATCATGACTCCCTTCAGTTCTATTTTTATTTTCCCTTTTGCTTTATTCTTTTTTTTTCTTTATTCTTTAGAATGGTAATTTCTACTTACCCATCTTCAAGTTCACAGACTTTTCCATCATCTTCATTTTGCTATTCATCCTTTCCAGCACATTTTAAATTTCAGAGAATATATGTTTTAATAGATTTTAAAAAATGATACATGATAACATCAAAATTATACATAATAGGGTAGCCTGATGTTTTGACACATAGATACATTGTGCAATGTTTAAATCTAGTTAACCATATTGATCTACTCACATAGCTATTATTTCTTTATGGTGAAAACTTTCAAAATAGTTTTTTTTTTTTTTTTTTTTTTTGTGGTACCTGGGATCAAACTCAGGACCTTGCGCTTGCCAGGTAAGTACTTATTCCACTGAACTATCTCCCCAGCTCCTTCCTCTTGCTTTTTGAAAGGTACAGGTCATTACTGTTATGTGTAGTTATCCTATTGTGCAACAGCACACCAGAACTTCTTATTCCTAACTGTAATGTACTACACATTAATCAACTTTTCCTACCCTTGTCTGTGCCTCCTATTGTCTCCAGGCTGGTAACTTATCATTCTACTCTCAGCTTCTATGAGATCAATTTTTAAAAATTCCACACATGAATGATGTCATACGGTACTTGTCTTTTAATGCTGAGCTTATTTTACTTAACACAATGATCTCCACTGTGTAGTCACAATTTATAAGATTTCACTCATTTTTGTGGCTTAGAAGTATTCTACTCCACATATGTATATGTACATTTTCTTTTGCTATTAGTAGATGGACAGTTAGGTTGTTATATTTCTTAGCAACTATAAATATTGCAACAATAAACATAGAAGTGCAGATGTCTCTCCAACACACTGATTTCATTTCCTTTGAATATAAATATACCCAAGAGTAGGACTGCTTGATCACAATGTGTGTTTTTTTAATTTTTTGAGAAACTTCCGGGGGCCTGCCCATTAGCTCAGGTATTTAAGCGCCTGCTGAAATGAAGCAGTCAGGCTCAGGATGCTGTGGTTCGATTCCCTCATCCTCAAACCAAACCAGACCTGCCCTGAAGGCATCCTGAGTGTCTCCCCCCAAAAAGAGAAACTTCCACATTGTTTTCCATAATAGCTGTACTAATTTATATTCCCAACATGTGTAATTCCCTTTTATGCACAACCCCACAAGGTCTTGTTATCGTCACTGTTTTGATAATAGTTATTCTTCCTGGGGAGAGGTGATCTGATTGTGGTTTTGATTTGCATTTCCTTGATGATCAGAGATGTCAGTGTGTTTTCATACTCATGGGTATCTTTATATATTCTTTTGAGGAATGTATATTGAGGTCTATTGCTCGCTTTAAAATCACATTTTTTCTCCTGCTGATCTTTTTGAGTTTATAGTTTATGTATCTATCCCTTATTGAATGTATAAGTTAAAAATTATTTCCTATTTGTAAGTTGTCTCTTCACGCTGTTGAGTGTTTCCTTCACTATGCATAAGGTTTTTCACTTGATGAAATCCCACATGTCCATTTTTGTTTCCTGGCCTTTTGCATCTTGTCCAAAAAACTCATGGCCCAGGGGGACTGCAGGTTAGCTCAGTTGTTTAAGTGCCTGCTTACGCAAACGCAGTCAGGTGCAGGATACTGTGGTTTGATCCCTAGATCTTCATGCCTTACCAGACCTGCCCTTAAAGGCCTCCTGAGCCAGCCAAAACCAAACCAAAACAAAAAATCCTTCAAAAAGCTCATTGCCCATTCCAAAGTCCTCAAGTATTTCTTCTATGCTTTCTCCTACTGGCTTCATAGTTTTAAGCCTAATATTTTAGTTTTTAATCAATTTTGAATTATTTTTGTAACAAATAATTAGTAAGAGACAGGGGTCTAGTTTCATATTTTCCACATACAGACATCCAGCTTCCACAGCAGCACTTCCATAACATGTTTCTTAATACTTACATCAATAACCAGTTTGTTGAAGACATACAGATTTGCTTCTAGACTGTCTACTTGTTCCACTAGTCTTGTGCCTATTTTTGTGCTAATACCACGCCATTTTGATTACTAGAGCATTGTAGCGTAGTAAGTATTTTGAAGTCAGGTAGTGTAATGCTTTCTTCTTTGTTCTATTGGCTCAAGATGGCATTGACTATTAAGGGTGGTTTTTTTGTGTTCTGGATTTTTTTGGTGGGTCCATGTACATTTGAGGATTGTTTTTTTCTAGCTCTGTGAGAAATGCCATTGGCATTCTATTTTATATTTGCCATCATGTAATTATATTCCTTGGCTAAGAAATTTTATCTTTTCATTTAATTTCATGTACATTTATTTTTACCTCTTAGACTTATATCTGCTTTGAAGTCTTTGATCACTTTTAATATTTATGTCATCTTGAGTTAGCATGTTGTTGTCTTTTCCCATGAGAGTTAGTCCCATTTTCCTGGTTTTTGGCTTGCTTAATAATTTTTTTTTTTTTTTCAGAACCGGGGATTGAACTCAGGCCCTTGCACTTGCCAGGGAAGCGCTTATTCCCCTGAGCCCTCTCCCTGGCCCATAAGGATTTTTTTTTTTTCTCCGAATGCCCTCAGGTGTGGTTTGGCTGGCTGGAGTGCTGTGGGGATCGAACTACAGCACCCTGAGGCTGACAGCTTTGTGGAAGCAGCCACTTAAAAAACTGAGCTAGGGCCAGGCCCCTTTGCTTAATAATTTTGAGTTGTATTTTGCCAAATTGTATGAATATGAGTTGTGCTAAAATTCTACTAAGGGCTATTATCCTTTAACATTTTTATTTTATTATTTTAACAGTCAACCAATCAAGTTAGCTTCATACATCAAGTTTTTAAAATCATTTCTGTGGAAAGTGATTCTCAGTTCAGTTTCCAAAGTCTCAGCCAATGCTGTTTTGGTTTTGTTAAACACACCCCTCTAAGAAGGTAGTCTGAGACTTGGGTGGTCATTTTGATTGATATAATTTGAAGAATTTGAAACATTTTTGCCTGCTATAGCTACTTGTAAGCAGAAGTCAGGAATGTTGCTAAAACATCTTATATTGTATAGAATGGAACAAAATTTTTTTTGGTCTAAAACATCAATAGTGTTGAGATTAAGGACTCTTACTTTAGTCCTTAAAGGTTTTACTATGCTTTCTTAGGCCTGTCTTACATTCTTGTAGTTCAGGAGTAAACTTGGGACTTGCATAGCTCTTTACATATTTCTAAGCATTCTCTTCCCAAGTTCTTTTCTCTTTAGGATTCTTTCTACATTCTCTCTCTCTTTTTTTTTTTTTTTTTTTTTCAGAACCGGGGATTGAACTCGAAATAGAGGACCCTTTTCGCACTTCTGTGTAGAAAGATGAAGCTTCTTCTAAAAGTTTTAACTGCTCATCTCAT
>NW_004524651.1:3441309-3455555 GCF_000260255.1 Octodon degus
GCATCTTGTACAGCAATTAACCACTAAGAAGAATATATGCAGTGTATTATTTGTTGAAACTGTAAAAAAAAATAAAAAATAAAAATAAATGGAAGTCACTTCAGCAACATGGAAGTCCATTTCAGTTAAATAAATTGTTTAAAGTACAAAAAAAAAATCATGTTGAACATACACAATCTTGATCAGAACTGGGAGTCATATCTTTATATTTAACACAAAAGTTAAGGATATATGTAAAGATTATAAAATTAATAAAATAGAAGGTGGTCTTGGAGATCACACAGGATATGGAACTCTCTGAGTAGTTTCCTGGGTAGGAAGGGAGTGAGAGTGCTAAGTACAGACAATACTAATCAAGTATATTCTTAAAATAACTGAACAAAGTCAGAATTCAAGCATCCTAATCTTTTCATACTCTTCTTCAGTGGATAACTGCACAAGCATCCTTCACTGGTGTGTAATAAGAGAGTGAACTAGAAATTATGTTACTTAGAGCTGTAAACATTCACAGAGCGCTTTCAGAGCCAGAAATAGTGAACTGTGGGTGGACTTGGTAGTACCAGCTCCAGCTTTAGTTAGAGCAGCCCATTTTTATTCTTTTTTTTTTTACAATGTTATGCTACTAAAATTGCTTTCTATATTGAAAAAAATTATAGATAGTAACTAGGTTATACTGCAGAATCTTGGGATTGATCAGCAGTAGCTTTATGTGTTAACTGATGGTGCTTTCTGATTCATCCTTTCTGAAGCTTGTGAAATAGTGACCCATTGGAGAGGAAGGAGTATGACTCTTCAGGGGATGTTGAGGACAGCTGGAAGAATTCAGAGAAGTAAAAGCATTTCTGCTACCTTGTATTTATTTTTTTAAGAGTAGGAAAATTTATTGGAGAAAAGGAATGGGGAATAGGAATGAGAACTGGGGACTGGGTATAGCTCCTGAGAGACAAGAGAGCTCCTGAATGGGCTGCCTGCTGCCTTGCATTTAGGGGGCTTTTCTGATTACTGAAAAATGCAGCATTAGCTGCCACGAGTTTTTGTGCTTTGCTCCCTCACTGCCAATATGATTTAAGTTATCAAACCAATATGTGCTGATTCATTTTACCCTTTTAGAGAATATTTGCTTTTCATAGCATGCTCCTGAGAATGACAGCAAATAACATAAATAAAATTGTTTTAAATTTGCAGTTCAGTATAAGGTAAGTAAAAAAAGAGGCTCTTTGTTAGATATCCTCTACCACAGAGGTTATACATAGTAAGTTAAATAATTTAGACCATAATATTTTTTAGAATGGTGGTTGAAGAGTAATACCATTTAACAAACCTTCCCCCCAAACTCCATTAAATATTCATGAAATAGTATTTAAAAAATGAAAATTCAAATCAGAGATTTAGCTCAGTGGCTCAGCACCTGCCTGGCAAGCATGAGGTCCTGAGTTCAATTCCCAGTCTCCACCTTCCCACCCCCCTGCCAAAAAATAAATCAGTCCTTGGCACCAGTTAGGAACTGCTGTTCTAAATCAAACTGGGTGTGGTAGAACATGCCTGTAATCCCAGCACTCCACAGCAGGAGGATTTGTCATGAGTTCAAGGCTAGCATGGGCTACACAGCAAGAACCCGTCTCAACCTCATGTTCAAAAATAAGGGAAAATTCATAACACTCCCTGAAATAAAGGATATGAGTTAAATATAGAGGAGAGTCCTGGAAGTATTTCTATAACTAAGATTTCGATAGTGCCAAATTAAGAAGTAGAAGTTGTAACTGATACATAAAAACTAGAAAAACAGCTGGAAAACAGATGCAATGACTTGTGTCATACCTCTCCTCAGCTCCCTTTACTGAGTGACATTAATTTGGGAACAGAGAATTTCACTAATGACAAGTTAGGCAGCCAAGGATTTCCCTGTGCAGACATTTCCAAAAAGTTAATTATTGACACTCTTTTTTAACCAATTCAGTTTCTGCAATCCTGGTACACAATATGGTGAGGATAAAGAGGCTGGAGATCCTGGGGTTGTGGTAGTCCTTTCCAAGGTAGAGTCATGGGTGAGGCAAGGGAGAGGAATCATAAGGCAGTACAAGTTCAGAGAAGAGAGACTTCATTTGTTACCTAACATCATTAAAGCATAAAAACGGTTAAAATCTCTAGATTACAAAGTCTTTAATAGAGAATCAGGAAATAATGCTATTTTATTTCAAAGGAATTGCATAAGGTTACTGTCTGCTAAACAATAAAAACTAGAATAGATCCTGCCCACATCAATTCACATAGCATTAGAAAAGAATCCCTTGTTATCTTAGATGATAAGGAAACTAAATGGCAAATCTAGCTTATTGGTTTTTACACTCTTGGCCTAGATATTTTTCTTCCAGTTCAAAACTGAAACAATAGGGAAAAAATTGAGGCCTATGCATAAAAATTTATAGTATGAGTCAAGACAATCTCCTAAGAACTTGGAAAACATGTCTGTCATACTGATTTTCTACAGGAAAAATATTTAGAAAAATTAATTTTGAGAATACTCTAGGACTCAGCTTAGAATACATCCTAGGACTTAACTGAGGGCTACAGCTCAGAGGTGGAACACTTGCTATAGTGGACTGGCAACTCGTGGTCAACTTGTTACACTCAGATGAAATGAACTAGCATGGTGCTGGGTGTGTGAGGCCCACCTGAGGATTGTTGCCAACAGCCAGAGCAGCTGTTTGGAGAAGCTGTGGGAAGCTGCTGGTTCTCTTGGGATGCTCTGTTGGAGGACCTTGTCACACTGGCTTTCCTGATGAACTTGGCTGTTCTTGTTAGAGGAGGAGCTCAGGACCTCGTCACTGAAAATGGCTACGATTCATTTTAGGGTAGCTCTGGTCCTCACCTTGAGCTTTGCTTCCTAGCTTGGGGGGTGGGAGAGGTGGTGCACTGTTCAGTCTCCTGTGGAAGCTTGCCACATTGGCTTTCCTAATGGGAACTTAGCTTTCCTCACCACTGGAGGAGCTCAAGACCTCACTGTTGCTGAGAATGGTCATGGTACTTTTCGGGAGCTCTGGTTCTTACCTTGAACCCTGCTTCCTGGCTCCAGTTCAGATCCCTCAGCCTGCTAGCACAGATCCTTCATTCCACTGGCATAGACTTTCTAGCTTCCACCACTGACCTTTCGGGTTTCCCAGTGCAGATCCACAAAGCAGGTCTGCATGAGACTTTGTTGTGGGCTCTAGAATTCCAGTTGGACTTGTGAGGCATTGTTACAGGCTCTAGGTTTTCAGCTGGACTCATAGGATATTAGGATACAGGCCCTCAGCAGGATTCTTTGATCTTAATGTGTGGACATTTTCTGCACTCTTTGTGTATGATTCTTTAGGTGATTATAAAATAATCTTACAAAATGTGTCCTGTATTGTATTGTTTACCTTGAAAAAACCCCAAACCATGACACTGGATGAAGCCCTGGGTTCAAATTCCAGCACTGAAAAACAAAATAAAACTATCTAAAGAAGAATGTGTAAATAAATTGTGGTACAGTCATACAATGGAGTATTACTCATCCTTAGAAAGGAATGAAATTCTTGTACATGGGTGAAACTTGAATACAGGCTAAGTGGACCAAGTTAGACACAAAAGGGCAAGTTAGACACAATATTGTATGTCTGAATTTATATGAGTAATCTAAAATAGTCAAATTCATAAATGGAAATTGGAATAATGGTTGCCATGGGCTGGAGGGAAATGGGAATTAGATCATTATTGTTTAATGGGTTATAGAGTTTTTAGTTTGGGAAGATGAAAAAGTTGTGAAGATGAATGGTAGAAGATTGCTATATGACAATGTAAGTTGCATTTAATGTCTCTGTATATACTTAGAAGCACAGGGTGGTGCATGCCTTTAATCCCAACACTATGGAAGCTAAAGCAGGACTGCCATAAATTCAAGATCTGCCTGGGCTACATTGTGAGTTCACTTCCATCCCTGACTAAACAGTGAGTTCAAGGCAAGCTTGGACTACATAGTAAGACCCTGGCACATGGGGCTGGGGAGATAGCTCAGTTGAATAAGCACCTGCCTGGCAAGCACCAGGGCCTGAGTTCAATTCCCAGCTCCACAAAAAAAAAAAAAAAAAAAAAAAAAAGAGAGAAGAGAGAGAGATTTTATTCGAAAGACCCTGGCCTGGCACAGAAACCACTCAAAAATGTACATATCACGTGGTTTTATTTCTATGAAGTTCCAAAGCAGACAGAGCTAGCCTATGGTGATATAAACCAGAATATGGATTATTTTTGGCAGAGAAAGGAGTTGTGAGGAAGAGAAATGAAACATATTTGAGAATACCAGAAGTGCTTTGCATCTTGATTTGGACTGACTGCATAAAATCATATACAGATAGCAAAATAATTGAGTTGTACACTTAACAGTTATGTCCCAAATTTTCTGGTCAAGGAGATTATGGGGCCACAGAGGAATACTATCAATTATGTAGAGTGTGCTTAAGGAGAGTCACATGGAGAGAAAACATTCTCTCAGGCTTTCACAGAGAGCAAATTGGTCAAGAATGGCCATGACTCATCCACATGGCTGACACTGACAAAGGATCTACAAAGTGCGGTACACGGTTTCAGGATAAATCCTGAGGGGACTTGACTGACCTTATCAGATACAAAAATTACATTTCTTGTTATATATGTCATGCTTTATCTTGTTCTTAACCATCCAGCAGAAAGGTATAAAAACAAGGTATAAGGGATGAAGCCATGTTTTGTTTGTATGCTGGGCTGTGAAGGGCTCAGGTCAATGACTTCTGACATTGCCAGTTCTATGGATGACCCACTACTATTATGGACTACTGCACTGTAGTATAATACTTTGCTGAATTCACGTACCTGCAATATTTAAATGACAATGGAATACCTTTCTCTGACAAAACTAAACAAAAAAGGGGATACAAATGAATGACCAGGGGCCTGATCATTAGCTCAGTTGTTTAAGTGCCTGCTTAAACAAAGCAGTCAGGCTCAGGATGCTGTGATTCGATTCGCAGATCATCAAGCCAAACCAGACCTGCCTTGAAGGCATCCTGAGGCTGCCAAAAAAACCCACAAAAAACAAAAAACAAAACAAAACAAAACAAAAAAAGAATGACCATTTTGTATCTGTATATTCAAAACAGGATAGATATACAACTACATTCTCTTAATTCAATGAATAAGAAGATTTGCTCTAATAGTGTTTGTGGACGTGATGTCATGTCTGCATCTTGTACAATGAATAACCACTGAGACAATATTGTGTAATGTATTTATTACTGAAACTGTCCTACTGATCGGTTTTGAAACTGTCTCATTACTATTTGTTTCTTAATAAAATTATTTTTAAAAAATAATTGAGTTGTACATTTAAGATTGTACATGTTACTAGATACAAATTTTATCTTTAAAAAATTTTGTGCCCATGAACTACAAACAAGTTACTAAAGAGAGAGCAGCTAAAATGAGATGAAAACAGACTGAGAGAAAACAAAACAGGCTGGGCCTGGAGGCACATGCCTGTAATCCCAGCACTCGGGAGGTTGAGTCAAGAAGATCATTCCAAGTTCGAGACCAGCCTGGGATACAAAGTGAACTCAAAACCAGCCCAAGCTGCACAGTCAGACCTTGTCTCAAAAAGATGAAAAAAAAAAGTTGGAAAAGTCTACAAGGAAAGAAAATACTCTAATGCAGTAACTCAATGAAATCTATTTTATAGAAAGTTTATAGCACACTTCTCAGTGCAGAAAATCAAATCAGTGTTTCAGAAGACAAACTTGAGAAGCAGTCCCAGAAGTAGGAAAAAAAAAGAGTGATCAAGAGTGAGGAGGTACTAGAAAGGTTATTCTAAAAATATTTAATAATTGGTTATTATGGTTATTAAATAATAGTTTTGGTCAATAACTGATATATATATATATGTATATACATATATATGTATGTGTGTATATATATATATATATATATATATATAGGATATTAGTTCTATAAGATATATCAGTAGGGCTGGAGATATAGCTCCATGGTAGAGTATATGCTAAGTATGTGTGAGGGCCTGAGTTAAATCCCTAGGACAAAAATTTAAAAATGAAAGAAAAAAGAATCAAGATTATATCATGCCATTTAGTGACATTCATAGATCTAAGTACACCATATGATTTTTACACAATGATGAAACTGCCAAAGATACATTTCTCAGTATGTAGTCCATTATTAAAAGATGCATGACCATATCAATAATGCAATAGTTAGGAATAAATACAGTTATGTGTAAAAGTTCATGTATGGTAGTGAAGGATCATCATCCATAAGGAAAGTGTTGATGTTTATGATGTAAATAAATGGTGTTAACAGGATTTGTTTAGTAATTTGAAAAAATAGAACTGGATTCTCATTGTATTTAACATATCAAAATACATTTCAATTAGAAGCAATTCCAGAACACTTGGAGATTGAGGCAAAGGATTGCAAGTTAGAATTCAGCCTGGACATGTTTGGGAGACTCTGTTTCAAAACAGAAAATATTTTAAAATGTGCTGGGAATACAGCTCAGTGAGAAGGTCTTGGGTTCAATCCCAAATACCATAAAAATCAAACCAAACCAAAACATATGCAAAGAAAGAAGGCCTAGGGTTTATGTAGCTGTGGAAAAAGGCCCCTGTGTTCAGTCCCCAGTCCAACCATCAAAAAGGGGTTGGACAGACTGAGGACGTAGCTGCAGTCTGACTCCTGGTATTGCTACATATGTAAATCAAAAGGAAAATCAACACATGGCAGGAAGGTGGGGGAAAAAAGAGAAGGTATGTACTGAAATTTTGGAAGAGGGAAGGTATTTCTAAATTAAAAATAGCAAAACAAAAAAAGTAAGTATTTTGGTTTTCAAAAATACATTCAAGGGCCAACGCTAACGAGATAGCTCAATAGAATAAGCACTTGCCTGGCAAGCTAAGTAAGCTGAGTTCAATCCCAGTACTGCGAATGAATGAATGAATGAATGAATGAATGAATGAATGAATGAATGAACAAATAAATAAAAATACATTCAAAATTTAAGAATGAAAAGTTGGTAAATTCGCTGTAAGTAAAACAATAATATCATACTAATGCACACATATTCCTACAAAGCAACATACAAAAACGTAACAACCGATTCCTGGATAAACAAGAAAACAGAAATTATTGAATAAAAAAGAATTAGTCACCAAATAAGACACATTCAACCTCATAATCAAAGAAATGCAGATTAATATAATGACCTTTGGTATAAATGACACATCTAGTGCTTGAGAAGAATGATAAAAAGCCATATGAACATTAATAGTGGAGTTGAAGCCTGTATTAGCAGTTTTAGAGATGGTTTGACAAAATACTGTACATATATATCAAAAGTAAATTATGTGACCTCTGTGTATGGGGTGCTTGGGATTGTACACAGGGCCTTTACACTGAACTAACTATATCTCTGTCCTTTTTTATTTTGAGACAGAGTCTTGCCAAGTTGCTAAGTTCTCCAGGCGAGGTTTGAACTTGTGATTCTCCTGCCTCATCCTCCTGGAATGGTGGAATTATAGGCAGGTGTCACCATGCCTAGCTTGTTTTGATCCTCTTCTGAGAATGATTTCTAAGGAAATAATCCTAACTTAAGGAAAAAAGCTTTATACACAAAGAACTACATAGTAGCACTATTTATAAATGAACAGAGTAATAGTTAAGCTATGAGAAATTTCTGGAATGTAATGTGTAGGTACTAAAAGTTATGTTTAGTGGGGTGTCATGGTACACTCCTAAAATCCCAGAATTTAGAAGACTGAGGCAGGAGGACCATTGCAAATTTGAGGCCAGCCTGGACTACATAGTGAGTTCAAGGCCAGCCTAAATTACATTGTAAGACTCCCATCTCAAAAAACTAACTAAATAAATAAATGTTCTGTTTAGTATATCACTTAGTTACACTTAGTGATTAAGTACACTTATAAGACTATGCAAACTAAAAACGTATATAAGAATTATACATATATCATGAAAAGCAAACAAATATTTGCTGAAGAAAATAAAAGGAAAAATTCAAAAACATTAATAGTGATTGTTCCTGGATGGTATGTGAGGGACTTGTTTTCTGCCTACTTTTCTATATTTTCCAAAACTTGTAAAATAAACATGCAGTATTTTTATAATGAAAAGAGAAATTATGATTATTGTCTTTAAAGTCCTAGTCTACTACCCAGGAATATATGAAGCAACAAACATCAGGGCAAATAAATAAAATCAAATATATAACTTCAACTAGCAGAATATTTACAGTAATATTTACTTCACACAAATAAAAAGGGATAAGGTTTATAAGTTATAGTAATTTAAAATGTACATGCAGAGTCTATAGAGTACTAGTCACATATTCAAGGGTGGGCAAATCAGTGCCTCTTTCAGGTACACAGATTTTAGGGGGATGTTACATTTCAGGAGCCATTTATATGAAGGGAAGAAAGGGAAAATGGCAAAACGTCAGGAGAATTTTTTTTTTTTTTCTGTTTCCAGGGATTTATGATAGAGGTCTTAAAGTTGGGACTAAGATGAGTAATAAAAGTTGTGATGAATAAACAGGGTAAAGAACTTGTCATTGCTCAAAAGGTAATTTGACAATTGAAGATATAAAAAACTGAAATGCACATATGGCCTTAAAAGTCAGTGGGGTGGGGTTAGGTAGGAAGAAGAAATCTGGAGAAGAGGCTTTCACAAAAAGAAAACAAAACAAAACATGAAGGGGCTGGGTGTGATGGCATACACCTGTATTCACAGCATACAGAAGACTGAGGCAGGAGGACTGCTGCGAGGTTGATCCTGTCTCAAAAAACCCAAAACAAGCTGGCATGGTGGTACATGCCTATAATCCCAGCACTTGGGAGGCTGCTGCAAGTTCAAGGCCAGCCTGAGTTACAAAGTAAGAACAAGGCAAGCATGCACTACAAAGCCCTGTCTCAAAAAAGGATAGCATAGGGTAGGGTAGGGTAGGGTGGGGTGGGGTAGGGTAGGGTAGGGTTGGATAGGATAGGATACAGGATAGGATATAGGATAGGATATAGGATATAGGCATAGGATATAAGGGAGTCTTTATTTTTTTATCTTTGGCACAACGGGGGATTGAACTCAGGCCCTTCCACTTACCAGGCAAGCACTTATTCCACTGAGCCATCTCCCTGGCCTCCTTAGGCATAGGATATAGGATATAGGATATAGGATATAGGATATAGGATAGGATTGGACAGGACAGGACAGGACAGGACAGGACAGGACAGGACAGGACAGGACAGGACAGCACAACACAGCATAGCACAACACAGCACAACACAGCAGAAATGGTGCTGCACACGGTCACTTACATCTGTACTCCCAGCTACTCAAAAGGCTGAGGCAGGAAGATGACAAGTTTCAGGCCAGCCTGACCCTCTCTTAAACAAAAAAAGAGTCCCAGGAGTGTAGCTCACTGGTAGACCACTTGCCCAGCATGTGTGAGGTGCTGGGTTCAAACTCTAGTATCAACAAACCAAACTAAACCAAAACAGTGAGAGCAATGGCATGGAACAAGCTGTATATATTTATTATCCCCTTGATCTGGGTTTCCCTTTCTCCTTATGATCACATATCTGTCACCTTAGGGTTCTACAAACATAATAGAACCTACCCTTGGAGTAAACTGTGATAGCAGCCGTTTGTGGTTTTTTTTTTTTGTTGTTGTTGTTTTTTTTTTTTTTTTTTTGGTCTTGTGACTGTGCTAACCATAAGATCCTCAAGATGGTGGTGGCATAAAGTAGGGAAATAATTGTTCCAAAGAAATCTGTTTCCCTCTATTTCTCCCTTCTATTTCTAGGGTCACTGCAAGTATTTTTGCAGTTGAATGGAATAGCATCTTCTAAAAAATAAAGAACAGATGTTAGAAGAAGGCATTCCAGGGTGAGTCAGGAGAAGCCTTAAGGGCAGGCACACAGTACTCACAGCTTGCCCTAAACTTCCTTGTATACTCTTGACAGATGTCCACATCCCCAACGCTCAGCCTACGGAGCACTCAGGTTGTGCTAGACCTAAAAATGTCAAAATACCTTTACTCTCAAGCCTGAATGTTCTGTAGAAAGAAAACAGTATGGCTGCTTTAAAAGATAAACCCTTGAGGAACATACTCTTTCTGATTTACTCCTCAGATCCAGAAAAATGTACAAAAAAATTTACTTTTGGATAAATATCATATAAAACCAACCTCTTGAATTACAACTGAACCTAAATTTTCACAACTTTCTATTTACCAAAGTTATTCAGAATCAAATGAAATGTTCTATGTTTAAAGACATTTAGTTTTCTTGAAAGTTATATTAAGCATAATAAATATCATATTTTCTTGGAAATGTTAGCTAAAGTTTCTATAGGAACTTAGCCACATCACATTCTTAACACATTTGTGGTATGCATTTTTTGAATAACATGGAATTTATGCCACTGAATTATAATTGTGCAATTTATGGTATGTACCTGCATTTTTTATATTTTTGAGAGAGCTTAGAAATGATTATGGACTTGAGGGAATATAAAAATTATAGATAAATTTTTCTATGCAATGTCTTTCTATATTAACTTGTGAATTATTCTTTTACTGAAATCTAAATGTTTTGTTTCCTATTGTTGAGAAACTATCTCAAAACTGAATAGCTCAGAGCAACTCATTTTCTAATTGCTTAAGATTCTACTGCATAGGCAATGCTTGGAGGGATCAGTTTGTCTCTTACTATCAGTACCATCAAAGACTAGGGACTGTTGAAATGGGCCATAAGTCGGGGGTCTCTCTTTTCAGGTTAGCTGAGTTCTTCAGTTGTCCTCTAGTCTATTCATGTGACCCACATTTCTTCATATTATGGTGATTTCAGTTTACTCCAATGTCCCCAAGCACAAAACTGTCAGTTGCCAGGTATTCTCAAAGCCTAGGCCTAGTATTTTCAGAGCTAGGGTCATGAGAGATTAAAGTGGATCCTAAGACCTCAGTCCAGATTCATTGAGGGAGAGAACTCCACCAGCATGTGAATATCAGGAGACACAGATGGGTCAATGGGAGCAATCTTTGATGGCTAGCTCTCACATCAATATTTAGGAAAGAAACTCCATAAACATTAAACTAAGTCTAACTCCTCCAACTAACCAAAAGCAAAGGCATGTTCAACTTGCCTTTTACTATACAGGGTAAAATTAGAAAGAATTTTTCCCACAATTTCTCTCAAATATGCCTCATTCAAAATTCTTTCAGCACTGTATTTTCTTTATTAGCTTCTAGCAATAAGTCTCATCTAATCTGAATGCTTCCACATGCCTAACTCCCAAAATCCAGAAAAAATTAAAATATAACTAATTTAGTTTATACATCTACATATAGTTGCCAACTTTGTAATTTTTTTAAAAAAATGTATTTAGTACAGTTCTGCAGGGTCTCACTACACAGATTTGACTCATAGTGATCTTCCTGTTTTTAGGCTTCCAAGTTCTGGGATTACAGGTGTGCATCACCACGCCCAGTCTCAGCTGCCATCTCAGCGTGCTCTGGAGAAAGGACTGGCATGCCAAGGATTGAACCCTGGTCCCTGTGTTTGCCTAAGCAGGTGCTTTAGTCCACTGAGTTATCTGACTGGCCCTAACTTTGTAATTTTTAAATTTCAACTAAGAATATAAAAAAAAAAAGTACCAGAATCTGGAAGTGTAGCTCAGTGATAGAAGACATGCTGAGACCTGGGTTTAGTCCTGAGCGTCAAAAGATAAATAAAATTTTAAAATGTACAATCTACATTTGCTTTTTAAAGTTATATTTAATTTCTTAAAGTAATAAAGAGAACTATAAAGGAGAATCTTACATTAGATGTTTATTTTATGAAAAAACTTTTGAACAACTTTCATGAACTGTGCAAAATATGCAACACTTCATAAATTTTCCTGTTATTCTTGTGCCAGGGCCATGTTAATCTTGCTGCATCTTTCAGTTTTAGCTGTACTACATGTGTGGCTGAAACAAGCATTACATGTCTTTATTCTTATTTGCTGCAATTCATAAAAATTCCTCCAAGGGCTGCCACTGGTTTTTGTATCCATTATTTAAAGAGTCTCTAGTCAACCAATCCATTGTTACCAAATGTTGTCAAGGTTGTTTTAACTCTGCACTCACTAAAGTCATCTTATAGGCTTCCTAGAAACTGTAATACTATTATTCACTTTGTGAATTCTACAACCCCCTTTTATACGGAATATTTAAATCTATGCAAATGCAAATAATATAACTGTTAAGTAGTCCTTTCTGTATTTGAGTTGGACGTGTTAACACAACTGAGTTCCCATCTGTGTCTGTTATAATACTAAGCAAATAATAGCCTATATCTCCGGGGCCTGCCCCTTAGCTCTTTAAGTGGCTGCTTCAACAAAGCAGTCAGGCTCAGGTTGCTGTGGTTCGAACCCCACAACTCAAGCCAGCCAAACCTGCCCTGAAGGCATTGGGAGCAAAAAATAAATAAATAGATAAAAATAATAATAGTCTATATCTCAGTTTCTCTATAGGTAGTATAGTTATACTAATAGAGTTTCCTTGAAGTCTTAATGAGATTATATATGTATGTGTATATATATGTATATGTATATTTGGAATAGTGCCAAATATATATGTGGTAAGTACTCTTATATATTATATTCCAATATATTAATACAATGCTATTTACTATTACTCTTATCTTTAGATAGGTTTTATATACACACAGGTAATATATATATTTTTTATTTTTATTTTTTATTTTTTTTGATAACAATAAAATTCTTCACAGGAAAATTTGCATGGGTTTAGGTACACAATTTCTGTACAAGTATAGGCAGACATCATCAGATTTGTACTATCACATACATATGTTATATTTATGTAGTATTTCAAAGCTTGTAGACCAAAAATGTTATTTTTTTTTCAATAATACACTGCATACATTCTTCCCAGTGGTTAATTGCTGTACAAGATGCAGACCTGTGATCCTACTTACAAACACCATTAGAACAAATCATTCTATTCCTTAAGAGAATGCAACTATATATCTATCCCAACCACTTTGAATACACAGATACAAAATGGACATTCATAGTTATATCCCAATTTTTTTAAGTTCTGTTGTTGAATATTATAGGTGTGTAAACTCAGCAAAATATTCTAAAAGAGTCCAGTAGCCCATAATAGCATTGGGTCCTCTGTTTAACTGGCAATGTCAGAAATTATTGACCTGAGTCCCCCACAGCTCAACCTAACAACATGGCTTTACTTCCTATATTTCGTCTTCATACTTTTCTACTGGATGGTTAAGACCAAGGTAAAGCAGGACCTGTGCAACAAGAGTTGTAGCTTTTTGGTCTGAGAAGGTCAGTGAAATGCCCTCAGGATTTATCCTGAGATCCTGTACCTCAGATTGTAGAACCTTTGTCAGTGTCAGCCATGTGGATGAGTCACGGCCAATGCTTGGTAATATATATTTTTTATGTATTTCATGCAGGGTCTACAGGATCCTACTACACAGATCACACTTGTAGTGATCCTCCTGTTTCTAGCCTCCCAAGCGCTGGGATTACAGGCACGCGCCACCATGCCTGGACTCCATCGTTGGCTCAGTATGCCCCGGGGACCAGACTGACACAGCATGTGGTAGTGGGGACCAAATCCCAGTCTGTGCACTTGCCTAAGCCAGTTGAGTTTTTAATACTTATTTTATATTTATTAAAAAAGCACCAAAATGTTCAATATAGGTTAGGTTTTGGTGTATAAAGTCCAAAAAGAATATCAGAAATAAATTCTTATATGAGCTACAATGAAAATACCAATAGCAGTCAACAAAAAAATAATCTCTACCTCAATTATCACACCTATGGGAGTCTGCATATATGACAACAGCACATTCCATACACATGCAATGCTTACACTGACAGAACATGTCTTTTGCTTTCCTAGACTTTTTTTTTTTTTTTTTTTTTTGAGCAGAATATATTTACTGAGAGAAAGAAAGCTCCTGTCCAAAAGAGGGACAGGAGGGGGGCCCGAGCAGGTAGTTCCCCCTTTCCTAGACTTTTTGTAGGACATATCTGACCTCTGTGGTCTTGCTGCATTGTAAGGAGGCTCTTATTATATGGTTTGTAATGAACAGGAACATAACATATCAATACATTATTAAATTCTTTCTTTTTTTTTTTTT
>NW_004524651.1:3456615-3459906 GCF_000260255.1 Octodon degus
TATTTTGTGTGTGTGGCCAGCTCAGCCCACCAGGGGGCGGGCTGGCTGGCATGTGGTGCTGGGGGATTGAACCGTGGTCCCTGTGCTTTGCTCAGCTTAGCTTGTTCTAAGTAGGTGCTTTAGACCACTGAGCCATCTCACCAGCCCCTGTGTTATATTTTGACCCATCACTTTTCCATAAGTTTTTTTTATTTTTCTGGTACCAGGAATCAAACTTAAGACTTTCAACTTACCAGCAGGCACGTAAGCCTCTGAGTTATCTCTGTGGCTTTCCAAGTCTTTTACATTCCAGTGATCACCATGAGAAATCTGTGCGAAGTAGAACAAATCCATGAATGCTTTCAGTGTAGCTAGTAAGGTGTCGTAAGAAATACATTTCTGAGTATGGCTACTGGTACATGCAGAATGTTTTGCCTGCATTTCAGCCTTCCTGTATTTCATAACATCCAGCAGCATTTTGTGTGTTACAATTTCCAACACTGAATGGTGGTGCTGGCAGTCTATCCAGTACGGTTCACCCCTGCCACGTCCTCACTATATTTTCAGATCTAATTCTAATGCATCGTTCCATTTGGTTGTGTGGTCATTTTGCACCATTTTAACTTGTCAAATACATACTTATGATCTAGGCGTGGTGGCATATGCCTGTAATCCCAGCACTTGGGAGGCTCCGGCAGGAGGACTGTTGTGAGTTCAGGGCCAGCCAGGGCTACATAGTGAGTTGAAGGCTAGACTAAACTGCTTAGTGAGACTCTATCTCAAAAACATACAAAAAATAATGTATATGTATATTTATTCACATTGCTGCTTTCTTCACCATCTGAATCAAGGAGGTCTGAATCCCCTGTGTCTGTATCAGTCTATCTTTTTTTTTTTTGGTACCGGGGATAGAACTCATGACCTTGCTCTTGGCAGGCGGGTGCTTATGCCACTAAGCTATATCCACAGCCCTCTATCAGTCTATTCTTGCTCCATTTGACTGTCACAGGAACTTTGGCTCATATAGTCAGAGTCAAAGTCATAATCATCATCATCATCATTATATACCCATGCTACTCTTCTGTTATATATTTTACCATAATGCATCGTCTTCATCACCTATGCATAAGTAATCTGATGATTCACTTTTGAGCTCTTCCAAAACTTGCAAATCTGGTTTTTCATATGCCATTGTACTAAATTGTACTACTTCTACCAGAAAAACCAAAAGAAAACTTTTACTTTTTAAACAAATCCTAAAGTGATGTGGGTTTACTGGACCCTCTGTGATGCTCAGGTAAACATACACACAACTAGCTATAGCATAAAGGTGAGTTCAAATTACATTTTGCCACTTTTGTACACAGGCACACTTCTTGCTATTAATCATATCAAGTGGGTAAACACATAGATTGTTTTGTGTATCCCTCAGGGAAAGGCACTGAGATGCATAGCCAGCTACTGTAATGCTAATGTTCAAATTAGAAAAGTAAAGGATTGGTCTGTCAGACCTAGTCTTATGCTCTTAGGTTAAGAGTAATCTCAAATATCCATAATACTTTCAGAGTGATTAGACACAATTAGATGATAGAATTTTAAAGATGGAGAGCATCTTTAATGACTTATAATTATACCCTATTATGAGTATGGATTTAAATAAACAGTTGCCATGGTGTGCACCTATAGTCCCAGCTACTGTGGAAGCTTACAGAGTACAGAGTTCAACACTAGCCTGGACAACACTGAGATCCTGCCTAAAAGAGCCAAAAAAAAAAAGTAAAGTTCATCGAAACAAGTTTGTTAAAATTATCAGAACAGCCTCACAAGTAAATAAAGAGAACTATAAGCTTCACATACATTTCTAGTAGCCTTGTGAACCACTTTCCTTTATCAGTGCCACTCAAGTATTTTCTTGGCTACCTATACTTTTTCATTTGTGTCCAAATGGAAAGCAACATAATGTTCAGTTCTCTAAAAAACAACAATATTCCTAAAAATACCTAAAAATGGTAATAACAGACAAGTAGGGTTTAGGAAATTTATTTCAGTGCAACTGCCAGATATATTTTAAGCCCTATGCTTAAAAATAAAACTAATTCACATGACTAACTCGAAATACTGGAGCCAAAAAAGTCACTGCAAAAGCATTTAATGGAATACCTAGAGTTCGTCTCTTGTTTTCATCTTTGCTACAATTTTTGTGAAAACTTCTTACCTTGATTTATACTAAACATATCTTGATACATACCTAATAAAATAAAAATAGACATTTTCCTAACAACACATTTTCATAACCTCTGACTCACATAAGGTTGGTGGACTGTTCCGATGCAATGCAATGCTGCTTATATAGAAAGAAGTTTGGTTCATCTGAAGCATTTTCCAACGTGGAATAAACAACTACGTTTTCTAACAATCCTTAATTTGACCTATGAACAAAAACAAAGGTTGATTAGGAATTTTAAAAAGGTTGATTTCTTGATGAAAGCAATGAAGAGTATTATCAGTAGGCTAAATAATCATTTCTATCACAGTCCAGAAAGCAACTGAACTAGGAAGAAATGTCCATTATTTTCATGTTGCACGTTAGTACTGATATAAAACACAACTCCAAGTTTCAGCGTATGCTTTGAAGTTGAAAGAGCAACACTACACACCAAGAGAGACCAACAATGGGGATGTGGATATGAGAATGACTTAAGCATATTGATTTTTTTTCTGTGAGATTTTTTTTTCTTTTAATTAAATGAAGCTTGACTTCTATTGACTGCCATCTTCTGGAATTTCATTTTTAAAGCTCCCCTGACACACACATTGGCTTGGGAGCATCGTTGAGTGTTTCCTAACTTCGCCACTGAACCGCAAGCTCAGTGAACATAGAGGGCTGAGGATGGAAAATCAACTCCACTAGGGCAAAATTTAAAAAGGCATTTTATCCCCTCCAAGAGAATCTCTAGAATCTAAGGAGGCTGAGGCCACAGGATTGCCTGAGCGGGGACCTGCGCAGGTTACTTCGTGAGTTCACGCCCAGCCGTAACTGCATAGTGAGTCGCTGTCTCAGGAGTACAAGCGACCCCTCTACCCATGATAAGTGACAAAAATAACAGGCACGCTTCCCGTCAGGATTCGCCAGTCGGGCTGTCACCCCTCGGAGGAACCCCAGACGAGCAAGCTGTCAAAACAGCAACCAGAAACTAGCAGAGGTCCCGCCCGGCCCAACACTTCAAGGCCGCTCCGCAGCCCGCCGCGCCCGCCTCCGAGCCCGCCAGGGGCGAGGTCCGCTCGGCGCGCCACACCCGCCGCCCCGCCCAG
>NW_004524651.1:3460463-3471858 GCF_000260255.1 Octodon degus
GCCGAGCCGAGCGGCGGCGCAGCTGGCACGACTCCGCGCCCGCCTGCGCCTCGCCTTCCTCTGCTCGCTCCCGGCCGCCCCGGGGAGTCTCCACCCTGCCGCCCGCGTTCTCGCCCCTCGGGCCCGTCCCGGGACCCGGGGCCCCTCCGTGGCGAGGGCGGTCGGGGCCCGCTAGGCTAGCACGAGCGGGCTGCGGGCGACGGCGCTCTCGGCTGTCGTGAGGGGCTGCCGGGTGGGATGCGACTCTGGGCGTCCGGGCGACTGTGGGTCGCTGCCGCCCCCAGGCCGGGGTCCGGAGCGCGGAGGTCCCTTTTGTGACGGGCAAGAGGAGGGGACCGGGCACACCTGGTGACCCTGAGGTTCCGGCTCCTCCGCCCCGAGGCTGCAAACCCACCGCTGAGGAAGTTGGTTGAAATTGCTTTCCGCTGCTGGTACGACGGCATTGTCATAGGAGCAGCAACATGTCGACTGGGGACAGTTTTGAGACTCGGTTTGAAAAAATCGACAACCTGCTGCGGGATCCCAAATCGGAAGTGAATTCGGATTGCTTGCTGGTGAGTGGCACCGGTTCCCTTTTGCCCGGCTGGGTTCCGCATGTTTACCTTCCTCTTGTTTTCAATCTAGTGAAGAGAAAAGTCTCAGGTGCGCACGGTCGTTATGGAAGACGCCAGGTTCATTGTCCGGAAGGATTTTGGAGTACCACGAAAATCGCGTGGGGTGGCTCTCTTTACCATTTGACTGGCCCGGTACTAACCACTCTGAACTTTTAGTTCTGACTCAGTTCATTCTGTACTTAGAAACTTGCTATTGGAGGCGTCGTGTGAAAAGTTATCACGTCAGAGTTGCTACCACATATGTAGTTTGTTGAATGGCGATCTTAGTACGTAATACTAATCTCGATTGCTTTGACAATAATCTTGGAAAGGGTGCTTTCCATTTACAGAGTTTTAGCTCCTAAGAGTTTAGGATTTTTTTGACTTGGAAGTAACGATGGAGAATCGATACAGAAGTGATTTTTTTTTTTTTTTTTGCTAAAATGTCCTAGGTGTCTTGAGTCTAATGAACTTTTTGCTGAAGTATTAAGTGCAGAAATCAAGATAACTGAGCATAGGTCATCACAGTGTTAACCTTTTTTTTGGAATATTGTTGTTTCAAAAGCACCACACAGATGTTATAGATACCCCTTCTTGGTGACGCTGTGCTTGAACATAGTTACTTTTAAAACATTCTGAAGTTCTTAGGAGGTGACAAGCCAAAGTATTATCGTAAAAATCATTACTTGGTTAGTAACATATACAATATCTGTAAATAATGAGAATTTGATGCCTCTTGTAGCTTTTAACTATACGGAAGTTTCTTGTACTGACAACTAAAAGGTATATAATATTTTCATCCGGTCAAGACCACATAATCTCTACTGTAACGTTTCAGAAAGCATATATATGCATAGGATTTTATAGTGGCCTCAGAATTAATGTTAAGTATGCAGTTTGGGGGGATTAAGATTAAAAGCATAGAATAATGACATTAGGAGAAATGCCATTAAAAGCCTCATTTTGAGTAAAATTTTGTAGATTATTTATAATTACCATGCATTCAGTTACTCAATGCATTTCTGTGGTTTTAGTGTGTAAGATTTCTTCCCACTGCTTTCAAAATTAAAGCATCCTTATCTATGAAATAGGAATATTGTGGGTAGCATGTTTGAAATGTCTCACCCACATTATGGGATGCTTTTCATGTTGAAAAATAGTAAACAAGGTTGATGCTTATTTTAAAACATTTTGTCTTGTGAAAGATATGGAATTAGGACACACCTTTAATGTGTTCTACATTTTATTTCATCTTCTAATATTTTTCCATTTGCATGTATTTTAAGACTTTTTTTTTTCAACATCTGTATCTGGAGTTCATCAACTGTGCTGTGTTGTCTTATACTGTCATTTTTTTTTTTTTTTTTGAAGTACTGAGAATTGAACTCAGGGTCCAGTACATGCTAGTCCAGACAATCTGCCACTGGACTACACCCTTAGCTTCTGCTTTACTTTGTTGATGCTATTATTTCATAATGTGTTATTATAAATTTAGTAGCTTTTTTGTTTATTTCATTTGTTGTAACCTCTTGCTATAGATTTCTTTGGTGCGATTCTCACAGACATTGAGATGTGGAAAATACAAAGAAATGTAAGTCATGATTCAGAGTCCATTCTACAGTATTTATGAAAACAACAGTTAACCTCATGTATATACACAGAAACAAAGAAAAGCATTTCATAGGTTGAGAAAATGTGTTTTCCAAATGACTGTTTAAAGCAAATGTGATTGTGTGTGTGTGTGTGTGCGCGCGCGCGCGCGCCTGCATGTGTGTGGCATAGAAATTGAAGCGAAGAAATCACTGAGTTGAGAGAGAGTGCCAAAGTATGCTTTTCTGATGGATAGATGGATAAGATAGAAGGTTCTCAGGGAGAGTGGAAGGTAACAGAGGATAGAGACGTGACTGTCTAGTCTAAAAGGAGACAATACAGTTGGAAGGATTGGGTTAGACTGAAGGATTTGAGGGCTGAGCAAGGAGTTTAACACTATGACAGGATGAAAGAAGATAAGTCTGATAGTTTTGTGCACAATGGGTTAGGGTTGAGAAAGGGTGAGGTTGGAGAATTTTTAAGTAATAATAGTTCAGAAGTGATTGAAGCCCAAAATTGGCATATGAAAATGAGGAAGGAAGAATTGAGAATGAGAAGGAGAAATCAGACAGTCAATAGATGACTGAAAATGTTAAGCCTGGATTATAGGGAGATTGTGACAACAGTAACGTCAGGCTTGGAAATTGCTTGGGAAGAATAGATGTAGATAAGTTCAATCTTAAATTTGTTGTGTTTGAGGGGAACAGTGGAACAATCATGAGGCGATAACCTGTAGACTATTGAAGATAGAGAACTGAGCTCATAATTAAAGATAATGATTTGAAAATGCTTTGCAAAAAGGTTCAAATTGAAACGATGTAATACTAGACATACCTTAGAGAGAACTAAAGGTGAGAGAGAGGTAATGGTTGAACAGAAGAAGAGCCAAAGAACCAAAGCAGTGAAGGTTTTCAGAGTTGGGATAGTCAGGTAGTATGGGGCCCTCTAAAAGAATATTTTGAAAAAGGCATTAGCCAACTAAAAGACTTATTTTTCACCCTTGTAATCTTATAATCTTGGCCCCTTTTTTTCTGCTTCCTTTTATAACTTTTGAAAGCTGTTATTGAAATCTTATAATATTACTACTTTTGAACTTAGTAGAGATCAGATTTTTCTTTGGAGACAAAAATCCTTTCTCCAGTCGTGTAGGATCTATCCTGAATTTCCTTTGCATAATAGTGAATGTTTAGCTTTGAGCAATCATTTATTTTGCCATGCAGAATAAAGTGTCAGGTCATTTCATTTTTTTCAGGAAGTTTGTTCTTGCTCTTCTCTGTACTTTAGTTGATCTCTCTTGTATTAGCTGCTTTTCTGTCTTATTTTTGACTATTTAATGATTTTTATTAAATATATACTATGTGTCACGTGCAGTACTCTACAATTTTTTTTTTTTTTTATAATGTCAAAAAACAAGATTATTCTTTGCTTTTGTTATGGCTTGTGTTTAGAAGTTCCCCCAAAGCTTCATTCAGTCATAGCTGGGGCTTTTTCAGAAGTAGCTGACAGGGGACAGGGGCTGGTGAGATGGCTCAGTGGTCTAAAGCACCTACTTGGAACAAGCTTAGCAAAGCACAGGGACCGCGGTTCAATCCCCCAGCACCACATGCCAGCCAGCCCCGCCCCCTGGTGGGCTGAGCTGGCCACACACACACACACACACAAAAACACAAATAAAAAAAATTAAAAAAAAAAAAAGAAGTAGCTGACACTAGAGTGTGTGATTGATTCATATTGCAATGCTAGGATTAAGGGTGGGTGTTTACCAAATCAGTCCACTGATTGGTTTGGCACTGCTCTAATCCTGATAGCCTGGATATAATATGAGGGACAGAAAGAGGCTTGTCTTGTCGCTTGTTGCCTCGCCACCTTATGTCTGCCATGAACTATTGCCCCTCTGCCGTGCCACCCCTGCCTTGGAGCCAGCCAATTATGGACTTAAACGTCCACAAACTGTAGGCTAGATACACCTTTCCTCCCTTAACTTGTGGGTGGTAGGTATTTTGACTAAGCAACCAGAAAAGTAACTAACACAATTTCTTTTACTAGATTGCTCTTCAGCAGTGGAAGTTTCCCAACCTTTTGTAAAGTTTTAGAACAGTTTCTGGCGCATGTATTTTTAAAACTAAATTTATCCCCAAGGCAACTCTTTTTGTTGGGGCAGTAATGATGAATATTAGCAGTTATAAGATAATATAGCTAGAAGAATTCTTGCAAAGTTTTCCTGAAGATCTTCACTTTTCCTTTAGTTTTCTTACATTGTAACTAAAAGGTGGTGTAACAATGGGTGGGTGGAAAAGAACCAGTAATACTGAGTTCTAACACTGTGGTCCCTTTGTACATATTTGTTAATAGTATTTGTCAGTTTTTGAGAATATGGATGGCAGATATAAATGTAAGTTGTTAGTCTTTGTTTCTTTAAATTCTCTTTCTAGGCTTTCTTGACCTGTTGTTTTCCAACTTGTCTTTGTTCTTAATTTTATTTCAGTTTTTGACCTGTAATACTTAATATTTTTTTCATTATTTTGAAGCATTCATCCATTGTTACACTTTTAGGTACCTCTCATCTTTACATCTATGATACCCAAACCTTTATTTTTACTCTTACCTGGTTGAAAATCCTAAATATCTATCCTCTATGAACAGTATGTCTCCTTGGATGTGTTCTTTCAAATTCCACTTATTCAAAAAAAAGCTTTCCCCTGTAAATTAGTTGTTTTGTCATTAACAGTATTACTTTTTTTTTTTTTTTTTAAGCTTTTTAATTTTTTGGTGCTGAGGACCAAACCTGGGCTTTCCTGCTTGCTAGACAAGTGTTCCACCACTGACTTAAATCCCCCAATAATAGTATTGCTGTCCCTGTCACTATACTGAAATTTTTGTTGTGAAGTTGCCCTTTTTTTTAAGGTTACTTTTAAGTATTTTTCTCTTAGAATGAGTTTGAAGTTGCTCTTTTCTTTTTTCCTTTCCTTTTCTCTTGTCCTTCCCTTCCCCTCCCTCCCTCCCTCCCTCCCTCCTTCTCTTTCTCTCTGTCTCTCTCTCTGTCTCTCGCTCACAGTCTGTCTTTCTTTTTTCTTTTTTGAGAAAGAGTCTTGCTCTGTAGTTCAGGCTGCTCCTGAATTCACTAGGTAGCCCAAACTGGCCTTCAACTCTAAGCAGTCTTTCTGCCTCAGCCTCTCCAGTGCTGGAATTACAGGTATGTGCCACCATACCCAGCCTGTCGTGAAGTTTCTTGACAGGTCTGCTCTACAATATCAGGTTAATACAACAGAAGTTGGGTAGCATTTGAGAATTAGATTATTGCTGTATAATCCCTCTGTATGCTTAGTCTGCTGAGTTGATCACATTTGTGATTCTGTTATTGTTGGGGGAATAAAAAGTCCTGAGGCCATTAAATGTTTGGGCCTTAAAGCTATATGCTTATCAGCATTCATAATTTGCAAGTTACTGGATTTTATCAATATCAGTTGTATACCTAGTTGGTTTGGATCAGATTGCCTTTTAAGAGATGAAGTGTCTCTGTGAGGTTCATACTGAACTGAACTCCTGGGGCTCGGCTCATCAGCATGGTTCAACTTCCCAGGTAGCTGGGACTAGGGGTGCATGCCCACCCAATTTAGACCAGACTGTATTGCTGTTAATATGTTTCAACAACATTTTAAAACAAGGAAGACACCTAATTCATTTATCAATAAATCCATGTAAAGTCTAAACTTGCATTCAAGCCTAGGCTTTGTCATGTGGTCATTGGAGGATTTTAGGGGACTTCTCAGAACTAGTCTTTGGGAAATTAGGGGAAGAGTTGTAAGATTATTGTAAGAGCATTTATCACAAATAACAGTAAACATTTGATAATTGGTAACCATTATTATTGTCATTTGTAGTACAGTATTATTGGCAAAGGTAACTAACTGTACTTAAGCAGGAAGTTACTCATATTATCTTTTGGAAGTGTAGAGCAATTTACCTGACTCCTGACGCCATGCCCACAGGTTTATAATTTAACTGTGTGATATCAAAGCATCCAAGCCAATTATAACTGAAAAATGCAGACATAAGATAGATGCAGTAGTAAAGCGCCAGTTTAGGCAGATGTAGGGGCCAGGGTTCAATCCATGCCTGCCATGCTGGCCCCGCCCCTGGGGCGTGCTGAAACTGCCAATGAGACTGGGTGTGGTGGTGCGTGCCTGTAATCCCAGTGTTTGGGAGCCTGAAAAACAGGATCATTACGAGTCCAGTCTGTGTAGTGAGACCCTGTAGACCCTGTACTAAGTACATAAGATAAAATTTAAAAAGATAGATTCAGTATAATGGAAAGGGGCTTTTGGAGATTGTTCTTCTAGTCATGCTAGAATCTATCTAAACCCCCTGTCAAGGGTTTAGATTGATATGAAAGGCACCTGGGAGCTAAATTGTTGAGATTTAGTTATCTTGTGTCTCTTTAATGCTTTCAGTATGTGTTCTGTAAATAGGCCCTCTTGGACTACAAGCACCCCGTGGGCGTATAAAGAGATGGCTCAGAGTAACAGTTGAGACATGAATTGGGTCATTCATTAATGTCTTGAGTCAGAAATGTTTTTAATCCAGAAGAAGGAACTACATATAAAATTGTATAATGAACAAAGAGTAAATTCTTGGTTTTAAGTTAGAATTTGCAAAACTTCATAGTTTTATTTCATAGGTATAAGTTTTGGTATTATAGTTGTATAATGAAAACTAGATTCTATTATGATGAATGACAGAATAGCCCACATATTGGGGAACAAGACCTACAGAGTTCTGTTGTTGAAGATAATTACCAAAAAAAGGAACACATCCATTTAATTAAAGCCCACAGCATAACTGTTGGATACCACAGATGTATGCTCAAGAAAGTGAGCATGCATACACAAAAAGATCAACCGATAGTATTATAACTCACAATGGGAAACAGTTATTTTTTAAAACATGCGAATAGGGTGGTGTAGTGAAGAGAACACTAGATTGGAAAAATACAAAGCATTGTCATGGCCTTGTTCTGCTGTTAACTCTTGCATGATCAGCTAAATCTTTTTCCTGTCTGGGCCTCCGTTTCCCCATTTATAGAATGCAGAGTTGGATCATACAGTCACTGATGTCCTTTGTATGTAAAAATTCCATGGTCCTTTGTTTATTATACTTCATAACTTAAAAATTGCAATTATTTTGTTAAATAAAATTTTAAAAGTTAAGTAAAGTAAGGTTGATATAGAAATATCCAAATAAATAAATACAATGATTAAGTGCTGTTTTTGGAACTAGTTCCCAAACTAACTTTAATTGTTAGATTTGGCTTTTTTTTTTTAAATTTGTCAATTACATTCATAAGTATTAAGTGTTAATTAGGATATTCATCTGTATATCCATTAAAATGTATGTATATAGTTTACTTTTCCAATATACTTGCCCCCCTTTTATGGAACTGTAAAAAATATAGTACATTTTTAATTACAGTTACGATACAGTAAGAAGCTACGTGTTCACATTAATGTCCAAAGTCTAATGTCTCAGACAAGAGGTTATTTTATACTTGTGTTATATTTTGAAAGGTAGGCTGACCTGTGCCTCCCTTTTATTGAAGCTATCTACCTTTTGGCACAGAAATGTAAATTTTTCTCAGATCATTGTCTGGAACTAAATTTGAAACAGGTGAATCATGTTAGTACTTTTTTTTCCCATTTATTGTTCTTCAGTTGACAAATGTTTATTTGGTGTGTACTGTGTGCTAGGCATTCTGATAGGCAATGGGGATACCATGGTGAGTAAAAACAAACATGGGCCCTGCTTTCATGGATTTATAGTGTCAAGAAAAGGTTTAATTAAATGCCTTATCACCCTAGGATAGGGGTGGAGTAAGGCTTGAGAAGGTAAGAGAAAAGTTCAAGACTTTCCTTAAAATTTTGATACATTTATAGATTTGTGGTAAGGCAGTCTAAGTGTGTAATTTTTAGACATGGGCTTGTAGATTGTATCAAATTCACTTGAGGAACTTGTTTAAAAATGGAATCTGGGCCCATGCCCAAGCAAACAAAATCAGAATTTTTTGAGATGAGTCCTAGGATTCAGCATGAAATGTGAATTCTTAGACATACTCAAGCTTGAAAACTGTACTTGAAAAGGAAAACAAGGGTTTTTTGTTTTATTCGGTAATTTTGGCTGGGGATATAGTTCAGCAGCATAGCTCCTGCCTAGCAAGCTCAAGGTCCTGAGTTTATTTTTAATTTTTTTTTGTATTTTAGGGAAGGGTCTACAGGGTGTTCAGGGTCTCACTACTAGATCAGATTCATAGTGATCTGCCTGATTACAGCCTCCCAAGAGCTGGGATTACAGGTGTATGCCACCATGCCCAGTCTCATTTGCCCTCTCAGTGTGCCCAGGGCTGTGTGGGGCCGGCACTGGCACGGGCACGGCCGGCCTGGGAATTGAATCCTCAGCCCCCATGCTTGCTTGTAGGTGCTTTAATCTGCTGAGCTATTTGGCTGGCCCCAAGGTCCTGAGTTTTAATTTCTCATACAGAAAAAAAGGCAATTTTATAACAATTACAAATGTATGCAGGAGTGGGATAGTGAATCCTTATCACTCAGATAAAGGTAGTAATCGTTATTATAAGTACTTTTCAAAAATTGGTCACATTTGATTCGTCCATCATTCACCCTTTCTCTTAGCAAAATGTTAAATTCCAGATACTATCATTGTATGTTACCCTTAACTTATGTAAATAAACATCTTTTAAAAAGGATATTTGCTTATATAATTACAGTGACCATTATGTCTAATAAAATTAAAGGTTTTTTTAGTGTAATTACAAGTTTATATTCATTTTACCCTGTCTCTAAAACTACATTGTTGGGTTTTCTTTAAAAAAATAGTTGCTTCATTAAAATTTGGTCTATGCAAAATCCATATGTTGCTTTAGTTTGTTAGGTCTTTTTTTTAATCTTTTAAACATAGAAGTCTTATGTCCTAAACTTTTCACTCCTTCCCCAGTGTCTTGTTGAAGTGACTAGATCAGGTAGTATACCTTGTTTCACCTTCTGGATTTTTCTTTTTGTTTCCTTGTGATGTAGTTTAACTTGTTCCTGTATAAATTGATAGATCTAGAAATTTGATTTAATTATATTGGAGTTTTTCTCAAGTACTTGGTAGATTATGTCTGCCTGGACCATCCTTAGTTATGTTAATTAAGGTGCTTCATAGCTGGTTCATTATATTTTGGATAACTTTCTTTGTAAATACTTTGTTGACCGTTCGTGTAATATTTGCATCCTTTAGATAATCTTTAGCTAAATAGCTTATTTTATTATGGATAGCAAAATAATGCTTTTTCTATTACCTTTCATATTTATTCACTGTGATTTTTCCATTGAAAGAGGAACTGTCACTATCTAAGGATGTTTGTTTACCTTGAACTACTGTTCAGAATATACAGGATGTATGCTTCAGTCTTTAATTGCCATTTTACAGAAGAAGGTATTTGGAGCCTGACTGTGACAGATTTGGCACAGGCCAGCTGAGTAATTTGAGGGAAGTTTAGGAAAAGAACTGTTTACAAAGACAATATTTAAGGAAAGTGGTAGGGATAATGTCATACCTCAGACTAATAACAAGGAGGAGAGCTGCTACCACTTGTAGGCTTCAAGGGCTAAGGGAAGAGAGTCAGGGAGACAGGGTAGCTCTTTGGGAGAGTGCTGATGCAAGTTTTAGGTTGAAAACAGCATGTTGACCTGGTAGTTGCAAAAGGGGAGCCAGAAGTATCCTCTGCCTTTGTTCTCTGCTGTCTTAGAGTCTCCGGGACTCACTGCTTGAAAAGCTAGTATGCAAAGGAGCATGTAATACATATGGCATAGCCAACAAGACACAACTTTCGTTTATTCCTCTCTTTGTTTTTGACATCATTTTGGAAACAGTTAAAACATTTTTGTTGCATTTCAGTCAATTTTTGTCATCCTTGCTGATACTGCCTTTCACTGAGAGCTTTTTCTTCTTTTTTTCCCCCTGTGATCGGCTCAGCCCGCCCTGGGGGTGGGGCTGGTGCAGCGTGTAGTGCTGGGGATCGAACAGCGGTCCTTGCCCAAGCAGGCATTTTAGTCCGCTGAGCTATCTCAGAGGCTCCATTGAGAGCTTTTAATGTTGGCTCTTATGTTACTAGCATATGACCCTAATAATTTTGATAGTTTCCTTGTTTTTGCTACATTAAGATGTTCAGGCTTATTGTGTACATTTCTTATCCCAGACTTACGAATGACCTATTCTTCCAAGAAGCACTCCTGTTGGTGAGGCATGAGAGAATACTTACTGGTACTAGATTGAAATTTTCTTATCCTTATTCAGTCAACCAGGAAATTGTATTTTATTTTTGAAAAGGAAAGATACTTCATATTGATTATTTCACCAACCAATTTTTTTGTACCAGGAATCAAACTTGGGACCTAGTGCTTGCTAGGTAGATGCTTGTGCCACTGAGCTATATCTCTGGCCCTATTTTATCAACTGGACCTCAGTTTGGCTATTTCATTTCAGGCTATTTACAATATTTAGGAAAATATTAGAAATACTCAAATATTTCAAAATTAGGAATATTTTTTCATTCCGTGTCATATCTACTGTCTTTTTCCTTTCCCATTTTTTCATTAAATATTTTAGTATTTCTTGTAAATAAAAGCAGATATACACATATACATAAATATACATAAGCTTATATTTATATTTCTGCCCCTTTCTAACAAAAAGTAACATATACTAACTATATCTTGTATTGGTATATGGAGATTTTCCTCATTACTTTTTTTTTTTTTTTTGGCAGAACTGGGGGTTGAACTCAGGCCCTTACGCTTGCACTTGCCAGGGAAGCGCTTATTCTACTGAGCCATCTCCCCGGCCCCTCCTCATTACTTTTATTTTTGGTTTATTATACATGCTTTATTAAAATGTGACTTATATTTACAATATCTGTAGAAAGAATCTCTTCTGAGGCACTTACACCCACACCCACACTCACACAAGCATCCACACTTCTGATCCCATCACGCACCCACACCAGTGAGATGTGAGTGTCAAACTCCTAAAATTAGGCAGCCTCTGGTAAAGGGATAAGAACTGTTTTATCTGATTTCCTTTGTTTTTTTGAAAACAGCATGGAGGAATGCATTTGGCATCACAATGCTAACTAAATTTATATATATATCAATTTATATAGC